>NC_047047.1:39528060-39828060 GCF_011762595.2 Tursiops truncatus | reverse complement strand
TATTTTGCAATATGCAAATACATTTTTAAAGCACAACAAAAGGGAAACTAAGAACGCCCATATCAGCACAGAGCTGAAATTTAGCCTCAAGGCATGAATGGGTATAACGGAGGATATTTGCAATGGCTCTCTCTTTTCTGTTTTTCTTATTTTTTGAGGGAAGTAAAATCCCCGTATTTATTAAAATTAGATTAAGCTGCCTCAATTGCTCATGTCTCCCGGCCAGTTTGCTAGTGGCTGCTTTGCTGCTGGCTGTGTGCAAGTCCAGGCTATGGGCCAGGTCACTGTACTGTCCATCCTCTCTTCCGGCCAGCCCTTCTCAGTGACATGCAGTAGGCAGCAAGCTCAAATTCCCAAAGTCTGGCCAACAGTGAGTGGTTGTGGCCATCATAAATTAGATGACAGAGTTGATTTCCTGTACCTTTTCATCTTCATTATGCAAACAGTTGCAGTTCTAACTGCAGGGACCCAGCCCACTCTGAATTCAGACAAACCCTATCATATGACTTTCCTAAAAATTAAAATCAGATGGAGGTAGGGGATGAGGATATGCAGAAACACCTCTTGCCATTGGTGGTTATGGATGACGTCTGTGGCCAGGGTAACTCATGACCCTTCCTCTCTTGGCTTTATCAGCAGCTCTCCTTAATGACCTAGTTTTACCTTGGATCTGACATACCTTCCATCCATCCCATGCCTGGCTGGCCCTTTCCCAACCTCTGCTGAAGGCTACCCCACCTATTGGCACAGGATGTGCTGTCACAGTCCTAAAGGATCTCATGTCAAATACCTTTTAAATTCCTTCTTAAGAGGACAAGGCAACTTCTGGGTCTCTTCCATTCCACACAGGATATGAGCCTGGCCCATGAAAGAGAATTGAAGGACTTCTCTCTGCATAACCAGGCTGGGAAGCCAAACTTACTTTCATATAGATGCATTAGAGGTTGGTAAGGTAGGATTAGGATAGAAGGATGTGGATGGAAGAGAACAACGAAGGAAAGATCTATTCTAGAGTTCCAGTTGGAATCTGGACAAAATTTCCTTTTCCTTACAATAATTCCTATGCTTCTCTAACACATCTGCCCTCTGTAAACTGCAGCCCAAAGAGAAGCCATCAAGACCCATGATCTCTAATTGCTTTCCTTTCTCCCACCTTTCATCTTTCTCTTTCCACCATTCTCCAGGGGAAGAAGAAGTGGGTGCCTCACCCCAGTCCTGCCCCTTTCTTTTCCCTCTGGATTCCTTAACTTAAACCATCAGGTCTAGTTCTCTAAATACAACTTTCAATCTTACATCTTGCTAAAGTGATCAAGGAGTCTCGCCTCCCATCAGGAAACTTGCACAAGCCTCTTAGATAGCCTCATCCACCAGAGGGCAGACAGCAGAAGTAAGAAGAACTACAGTCCTGCAGCCTTTGGAACAAAAACCACATTCATAGAAACATAGACAAGATGAAAAGGCAGCGGGCTACGTACCAGATGAAGGAACAAGATAAAACCCCAGAAAAACAACTAAATGAAGTGGAGATAGGCAACTTTCCAGAAAAAGAATTCAGAATAATGATAGTGAAGATGATCCAGGACCTCGGAAAAAGAATGGAGGCAAAGATCAAGAAGATGCAAGAAATGTTTAACACAGACCTAGAAGAATTAAAGAACAAACAAACAGAGATGAACAATACAATCATTGAAATGAAAAATACACTAGAAGGAATCAATAGCAGAATAACTGAGGCAGAAGAACAGATAGGTGACCTGGAAGACAGAATGGTGGAATTCACTGCTGCAGAACAGAATAAAGAGAAAAGAATGAAAAGAAATGAAGACAGCCTAAGAGACCTCTGGAACATTAAACACAAAAACATTCACATTATAGAGGTCCCAGAAGGAGAAGAGAGAGAGAAAGGACCCGAGAAAATATTTGAAGAGATTATAGTCAAAAACTTCCCTAACATGGGAAAGGAAATAGCCATCCAAGTCCAGGAAGCACAGAGAGTCCCATACAGGATAATACCAAGGAGAAACACGCCGAGACACATAGTAATCAAATTGGCAGAAATTAAAGATAAAGAAAAATTATTGAAAGCAGCAAGGGAAAAATGACAAATAACATACAAGGGAACTCCCATAAGGTTAACAGCTGATTTCTCAGCAGAAACTCTACAAGCCAGAAGGGAGTGGGATGATATACTTGAAGTCATGAAAGGGAAGAACCTACAACCAAGATTACTCTACCCAGCAAGGATCTCATTCAGATTCGATGGAGAAATCAAAATCTTTACAGACAAGCAAAAGCTAAGAGAATTCAGCACCGCCAAACCAGCTACACAACAAATGCTAAAGGAACTTCTCTAAGTGGGAAACACAAGAGAAGAAAAGGACTGACAAAAACAAACCCAAAATGATTAAGAAAATGGTAATAGGAACATACATATCGATAATTACCTTAAACGTAAATGGATTAAACGCTCCAACCAAAAGACACAGGCTTGCTGAATGGATACAAAAACAAGGCCCATATATATGCTGTCTACAAGAGACCCACTTCAGAGCTAGGGACACATACAGACTGAAAGTGAGGGGATGGAAAAAGATATTCCATGCAAATGGAAATGAAAAGAAAGCTGGAGTAGCAATACTCGTATCAGATAAAATAGACTTTAAAATAAAGAATGTTACAGGAGACAAGGAAGGACACTACATAATGATCAAGGGATCAATCCAAGAAGAAGATATAACTATTATAAATATATATGCACCCAACATAGGAGCACCTCAATACATAAGGCAACTGCTAACAGCTATAAAAGAGGAAATTGACAGTAACACAGTAATAGTGGGGGACTTTAACACCTCACTTACACCAATGGACAGATCATCCAAACAGAAAATTACTAAGGAAACACAAGCTTTAAATAACACAATAGTCCAGATAGATTTACTTGATATTTATAGGACATTCCATCCAAAAACAGCAGATTACACTTTCTTCTCAAGTGCACATGGAACATTCTCCAGGATAGATCACATCTTGGGTCACCAATCAAGCCTCAGTAAATTTAAGACAATTGAAATCATATCGAGCATCTTTTCTGACCACAACGCTATGAGATTAGAAATCAATTACAGGGAAAAAAACGTAAAAAACACAAACACAGGGAGGCTAAACAATACATTACTAAATAACCAGGCAATCAATGAAGAAATCAAAGAGGAAATCAAAATATACCTAGAGACAAATAACAATGAAAACATGATGATCAAAAACCTATGGGAGGGGCTTCCCTGGTGGCGCAGTGGTTGAGAGTCTGCCTGCTAATGCAGGGGACACGGGTTCGTGCCCTGGTCCGGGAAGATCCCACATGCCACGGAGCGGCTGGGCCCGTGAGCCATGGCTGCTGAGCCTGCGTGTCCGGAGCCTGTGCTCCGCAGCGGGAGAGGCCACAGCAGTGAGAAGCCCGTGTACTGAAAAAAAAAAAAAAAAAAAAGAAAAGAAATTTGTTCAATATCATATGATTCAGCAATTCTGCTTCTGTGTAGGCATCCAAGGGAATTGAAGTCAGGATCTGATAGAGTTATCTGCAACCCCATGTTCATTGCATCATCACTCACAATAAGGGTGTCTCAGTGCAACTAACCTGGGTCAGGACTTTACCAAGTAGGAATAACTAGGGCTATCCAATCACAAATAATGGAGGAAACTTTGACGTGAAAAGCAATTCCAATGAAGTTGAAATGTTATGTCACATGCAGTTTATGTAATGAATGTACGGAAAAAAGTGTAAATTTTATTATTTGAAATTTGTTTTCTTCTTATCCATGGTGACCACTTGTCTAAGTCTAGCGCTGACTTGAAGTTGAATTGACCTGGGTTGTTAAACAAAAGGCAACATCTGAAAGCGCAAAAACTCAAGACAACCATAAGGCAAGAAAAGTGAATTTCTGGCAGGGAGGACTCATCCTGTCTGGACTTCCATCCCTAGTACGTGAAATTTGGAGATTTCACACAGCAGTGCTTGCTGGGCTCACTTGCCAATCAGGAAAGCCCTAATTAATGCCCTGTCTTCTTCAGTAAGTATGTACCCACACACACACCCCACCCAAAATCTGGTAGCTTAGCTTTCCTGTGCATTTTGGTCAGACTCTGGGATGGCAGTGTGGGGATGGGTAGGAGCTGTGATGTCAGACAAGCTTAGGCTTGAATTCTGGCTCCATCCCTTACTGGTTGTGAGCCTTAGCCACATTTACTCATCTTTTCTAGAAAACCTTCAGTCTCCTCATTTTAAAAATGGGAATCATATCAATGACCATGCAGAGATGTTGTATTGAGATAACACAATATAGCATCTGTCCCCTGGGAAGAACTCAATGAATGGTGGCTTTGATCAGTACTATTCCAGCTTTGTCTTTCTCATTACAAAACTGGCAAAGAACAGCATGTCCATTTCTTCTGCTGCAACCAGGCTTTCCCTGCCTCTAGTTTTGGGGATAGCAGGTCTGCCTCTGATACCTTTTCAGATGATCATTTTCTTGTCACATCTTGATATCGTCTGGTCTGATCATTTGCTGACCTCTTTGCCCCAGGAGATTCACCAAAATGTGACTAGAGACACGTTTTCATGACCTGTGAATCAATTGCCAAGGTAGGAAGTCTACTTTGCACATGTTTTTATACACTGAAGTAGACCATGGTGGCTTTGGACTTTGCCTGTGCATTATGCTTTTCCATCTCACTTCTTTGAATCAAGTCTCTTCTTTTAAGCTATGGGATTGGTTTGAGCCAAGCCTAGCCATTCACAGGACTCCATCCCCTTGGCAGCTGTACTTGGTTCAAGACACAGTCACGTGACCCAAGGGGGACTAGTTGATGCCCTGGGAGAAAAAAAGCTGTTGATTCCTTTGAAGTTATTAAGCTAGTTCTGTTTAATGTTGTGCTGCCAGAAGCCATTTCTTTACCATATGAAGGGAACCTTGCTGTTAATGTTAAGAGCTAGCATCAGCTGAAGGCTGACTAGGTACAAGCACTGTTCTAAGAATTTTACTTGTAAGATCTCAATCCTCAGAGTATCCTTATCTTGTAGATAATGCTAGAATCATCATTAAAGAGATAAGGAAATGTAAGCACATAGAAGTGAAGTAACTTGCTCAAGTTCACATAGCTAGAAAGTGATAGTGACAGAATTTGAATCTATGCAGTACATGTTATTAATCTCTAGGCCAGTGGTTCTCAGCTGGTGAAAATCTTTTTCCGAACCCACGGGACCTTTAGCAATGTCTAGAGACATTTGTGGTTGTCAAACTAGAGCAGGAGGCAATACTGGTACCTATGGGGTAGAGGCTGAGGAAGCTGCTGAACATCTTACAATAAACAGAAAAGCCCCCACGAAAGAATGAGCTGGCCCAAAATAGGAAGAGTATCAAGTCTGAGGAACCCGACTTTAGATCACTCAAATTCCCAGGTCCCGACCGACAGAAGAAAGAAGCCCAGAAACCATGCTAGTACAGGTCCCCGAGGCTCACGACAGCAAGGTGCCCTGCACGTTGAGTCAAGTTTGAGCGAGCTGTTCTTACAGGTTGCAGTCAGGAGACTCCTGACTAATACGTACAACAGAGCCCATTTTTATTTTACTCTAGTCATAGACGTTTGAAAACACATGTGATTTCTGTGTGCTGTTGACTGTCCGCCTCAGACCATCAGGACTACAGTGACGGTTTTCTCTCAACATATCAAGATGCTTAATTCACACTTTCAGGAAAAAGTGATAGTGATGAACCACAAGCCATCACACATATCACATGGGTCAGGGTGGAAATGATCCTCAGCAGCTTTTCTCTACCTTTAATTTAGAAATTATGATTCAGTGAGAGATGCTTTCTCAAACATTTAGGCTTAGAGGCAAAGGCGTGCTCAATACATCCACTCCAGCAACCATTTTTTATGTACTAATTGACTTTCTTCTGTCTGCACTCACTTTGGGATTCTTTCTCATCCTATGTGCATAATCATTCTAAGAAGACATCAATAATTCTGTGTGTCTTTTTGCCTAAATATCAGCAAACTACTTTCTTTTGTTTCAGGTACAATCAAATGACTACCAACACCTAGAAACAACGGGAAAAAACGTCTACCTGTAACACCTAGCGCATCTACAAGTTCAGGAAATGTGGGACAGCTTTGAGAAGTAGCCAAAGGCTCCCATTTCTGGGTATTTCACAGCAACCATAATATAAAGGATGCTAATATTTATTCAAAAGCCTCAAACTCAGGAATTCTGCTACGTGATGGGCATGTCACTTGCTTGTACAATGAGGAGTACGTTTTGACACTTAACAATAATAAATCTCATAGGTAAACTCTTTTGTGATTTGTCTGTTGGTTTGTTTGTTTTTTGGCTGTTTTACCAAGTCTATTCCTTCATATACGGATACCTTAAATTATGAAATAAATCCTTATGCAAACCAAATTTTAAATAACTCATTCAATTACATTGAGATTTTTAGGTGCTCTTAATTGTTTTCTGTGGAATCTGTTGCTTTAAACCATTTTAAGTTGTCCACTAAAGCTAAAATGTGTTTGGTTTTCTTACTGTTAAGGCCTTCAATCTGATTAAAATAAATGAGCTTTTAGGATCTCTGCCTTACAATGGAGACACTAAATAATCGTCAAATAGACTTCTTTCAGGGGCTGTAGAGAAGATAAAAAGATAAGAACGACTTTGCTTGACCCCAATGAGACCAGTATGGTTGACATCAAGACATATTAAGATCAGAAAGTTCTCACCAATGTCAACCATTGAATATTTTCTCAGTATTATATTTTCTGTTTTGCTTATACTTCTATTACATGCAATAACTTTCCCCAGTTAAAACAACTTTGTTGTTTTAACATTGTTTCCCATCTTCTTTAAACTTTGCTAGCACAGATTGTATAATTCACTGTCTTATATTATTTCATGTGAATATATCATTTTACTCCAATTAGATAAATTTGAGAGATTATCTTAAATCTAGCAAAATTCTATCTATGCCTTCCATAAACATCTGCTGAATAAGTTGAGAGGCAGCATGATAGAGTGGAAAAAGTATAGCTGGGGTGTTTAATCATGTTTATTAGTTGTATACACTGAAAAAGATACGTATCTGAGTCTCAGTTTCTCCCATCTTTAATAAAACATTAATGTTTCTGGCCATGGCAGATTAACTGGTACCAGACTTATCAGGACTCCAAACAACTGGTAAACTGGACAAAATATATGAAATAACTGTTTACAGATGTTGGACAACAGGTGGGGCAGAACTGTGATTCCCTTGAAAAGAGAAACCAGTGAGGTAAGCTCTCCAATCACCTTGGCTTTCAGCCTGGAGGCATGTAATGGACCAAAGATGGAAATAGTCATATCACTGATATGAGGAGACAGATCTTGGAAGGCAGGGAGAATGAGGTGGCTAGAATCTGTGATGTAAAGCAGTATAGAGGAGCAATGCAAAAACAGAGCTCTCGGGATCTGCTAGGGGTCTTCATGAGTCTCTGGTTGGAAATTGCACAGGGCAAATCCATAGGGCTCAACAAAGAAGAAACATTGGGGTGCTGCAAGCTGAACACCCGCCCAGAGTTCACAGAGGCCTGGAAGACATTCATGTTCGCACCTGCCAGATTGGAGAGAAAGAAATCCAACATCAGGAAAGGAAGAGGTGATACCACTGAGCATCCTAAATTCCTTAAATATATATAAGACAATATTATAAAAACCATTAAGCCAATGAAGTTGACAACTTAGATGAAGCAAATAAGTTGTTTGAAAGACAGAAATTACTAAAACTGACACTAGAATAAATAAAAAATATAAATAGCAATATGTGTTAAACAAATTGAATTGATAATTTAAAAACATTCTCAAAATAAAAATTCCAGGCTCAGGTAGCTTCCCTGGTGAATTCTGTCAGTCATTTAAGAAAAAGATGATACCAATTGTACACAAACTCAGATATTAGAGGAGGATAACATATTCCAACACAATTTATGAAGCCATTATTACAATGACACCAAAACAAGACAAAGACACTGTAGGAAAAAAATTTATAGATCAGTATCCCTCAAGAGCATAGATGCAAAACTGAACAAAATGCTAGCAAATCAAATCCAGCAGTTATATGAAACGTATATACATACATGATGACCAAGTGGGTTTTGTTCCCAAAGTGCAAGGCTACTTGAATATTCACTAATCAATACAAAATTACCATACTACCAAAATACATGAGGTAAGTTTGTGTGTGTGTGTGTGTGTGTGTGTGTGTGTGTGTGTGTGTGTGTGTGTGTGTGATAATCATAAAAGGTACAGAAAAAGCTAACAAAATTCAACATCCATTTATGATACAGTCAGCAAACTAGGAATAGAAGGGAATTTCCTCAAACTGAGAAAGGGCACATTTCAGAAAACCTACACGACTAGGTCCTGTTTCCAAGCACCCAGACTTCAATGGACCCACTGACTTACCTTCCTAGATCACCTCCTATTGCCCAGATTGGGCCCCATTTTTGTGTGAGTAATGACTTTATTTGTTCTTCTCAGACTTGCTGTCAATGAACCTTAGTTAAGTAAATCTAAAGCACTGATTATTTTTAAAGTTGCCTATATTAGTAGTAATTACTCTCATGTTAATTTTTCATATTTTCCAACAATCTGTAATTTCTTTGAATGCACATTACACACCTCCTCTACCTCTATCCCCAAACATTTTATTTACAGAGGCTACATGTTTAATAAATGCTTTGTTGTTGATGATGATGGTGTTGATTTAATTTCTTGCAACCAATAGCATCGTGTAAGTTAGGATTTTGGATAATTGTGCGCAAAGATTACAACCACATTGTTATATCAACCTTTCCATGGTTTAAAAGTGCATATATTCTTATTACAGGTGTTTTGATAAGAACAGCAGTTGACGTACCTATGGTAAGGACTCATCACTTTGATAGCATGGATTTCAATAACAGAAATGCCAATCAGTGATGTGTATGAAGGAATAAATATTTCCACTCATAGATGCTTTCAAGAAAGACACATGGGTTATTAAGTAATATGCAAATTGTTAATAATGTGAGCTTGACTCAACAGAAGTGTCTTCTCAGTAATCTCTAAATGTTGCTAATTTTCACCAGCCTCCCAAAATATATGAAAGCAACCATTTAAATATGTTCTCTCCAGAAGCCAAATACATGAATAGGTTTTTATTTGATTTTTCATTTTTCTTGGTGTATTGTTGAAAAGTGATATCCATACCCATTAGACAATGTAGCTGGAATTGTAGCAGTTATATATAGCACATCAACACCTGCTTGTTTCTTCTCATTAAAAATGTGATATGTACTGAGATCTGGTTGCATTTGAAAGGGTGAAAATGCATATCAAAAGCAAATCAAGGACTTTGTAAAAGAGCAGTGGTGCAAACCTCTGAGAGTATCACTTCTTGAGGATGATGTATTGAAATCTGTCCTTTCTATGAATTTTCATGTGCAGTCTCTTTAACTGGAGAATTCTAGCCTGATGGGTTTTTAGTGGATGTGTTGGTGGATAAGGTGTGGGGCTTTCATATATGTGACTTTCCTGAGTAATGAGAGTATTCAACAAACATCTTTTTGACTGCCACATCTTTTTCTGCATCACTGTGGAATTTACTTAAAGGACAACTGGGGGCTTCCCTGGTGGTGTAGTGGTTAAGAATCCGCCTGCCAACGCAGGGGACACGGGTTCTAACCCCGGTCCGGGAAGATCCCACATGCCGCAGAGCAACTAAGCCCGTGTGCCACAACTATTGAGCCTGCGCTCTAGAGCCCGTGAGCCACAACTACTGAGCCCGTGTGCCACAACTACTGAAGCCCGCGTGCCTACAGCCTGTGGTCTGCAGCAAGAGAAGCCACCACAATGAGAAGAGTAGCCCCCACTCACCACAACTAGAGAAAAGCCCGCGTGCAGCAATGAAGACCAAAAAAATAAAATGCAGCCAAAAGACAAAAAAACGCAGCCAAAAAAATAAAAAAAGACACTTGGACTGTGCTGGCATCTCAAATTTCTAAGAGACTCAGTGTTTCCAAGTACCCAAAAACTACCTGGGGTTTTCAGAATAGTACAGCTAGGATAAATGAACATGTTCCAGGAAGCATGAACTTATTTTCATGATGACAAGGGTTTCCAAAGGGAGCTTTAAAAGTCTTGGTTGTCTTTCACTTGACACAAGGAGACCTGGATTAATGATCAGTGATATAGGTCACTCATGGCACATTTTCATGCCCGAACTATGTTTGATCCAATCAGGTTTTCTTAAATCAATATGAACTGTTTATATGTTGTTTTCTTCACCTATTCCTTTTCAGACATGCTGAAGGCATCTATGACTTGGTTATATTTCATATTATCCTTACAAGGGTGTTCATATGATTTAGCTACTCATCCTGTCTTATATTTCTCAATAATGAAAACATATATTTTCGCCTAGTTTATTTCCCCTTGTTTATTAGGCACAAGAATATAGCCCAGCTAAAGTTTGGTTAAGAAACAGAAACATGGAAAAAAGACACAAGAAAGATTTTATATTTGAATAAATTACAGGCTAACAACTGTAACAACAACAAGAAAAAAAACCCTCAAATCTGAGTGACTTTACGCAATAAAGGTGGCTTCTTGAAAATGTACAAGTGAAAAGAAGTCCTTTTATTCATTCAGGAGCTAGGTTCCTCCCACATTGTGGCTCCACCATCTTCTAGGTCCTGGGAGACCTCTCTATTCACCTGCACACAGGGAAAGAGGCAGGGTGAGGGGCCCTTGGGGAGCTCTTATGGGCTGGGGATTTGCCAGAGATCAGTTTGTAATGATGGCTCTAGCTTAACTGCAAGGGAGGCTGAGAAATGCAGTGTAACTGTGACCAGAAGGACAGGGGAAACTGTTTGTTGGACAACTGGTAGTCAGTGCTACAGGAACTGGCATGCTGGTTTCGGAACTACAACACAAAACTCAGGGACTCAGATAAAAATCCAAGCCTATCATTGGTGGCTTCTATGAAAAATCGTTTAGGATGTTTACGCATTAAATCACTTGCTCAGAGAGCTACAATGAGGTTTCTTCTACATAATATGCTACATGTTGTTAATGAAAAAATCACAAGGTGCACAGGCATATCTTCACTCTCATCATCCATTGTCTCTTTGATTGGCGATTCATTGGTCACCACATTTGCTGAGTTCTTGAGCTCCCAGGCTTAAGACAATATTAGTCTTGAGTGTGAAGATATATCTCTCTCAAGCCAACATTTCCAGAGGCTCATCATATAATTAAAACATTTCCAAAATAGCCATCATGCTATATTCATAGTAATAAGTAAGGCTGTACCAGAGGCTATACAGCTGTGGGAAAAGAAATAGGGGTCATTCTCCTTTAAATAAAATGTGGTATATTTTCTACTAAAAATGAAATTTTTTAAAATAATAGGTAGGCTGTCCTTGTTATTCATAGACATCTTATTTATGCATCTTCACTGTTGTGATAAATTAGCTGGGTTTGTTTTATATTTCCCTACAGTTTACTTTAAATAATCCTTCACAGTCGTTCACCACAAGACCACATAAGGTTCTTTTTTTAATACCCAGAATGCTGAAATAGCATTTTGAGCACAGACTGTAATGCATAACAAGTGTATTATTTCTTCTTGGGAATGCCATACAAAAACTTGTTCTTATATTGTCTGTTTTCAGTTTAATTCTTTAAAGTCACTCTGTATTTTAAAGGGTAATATTCTTTGAACTTACAACCACAAATTGCCCCAACTTTTCTTCCCCTAACTCCCCACCAGCCACATTCTAGTATAACCAGACCCTGAAATTCATTGTCACACAGTACTGACCCTTTAAATGAGATTATTAACATAGAACATTGTTCATCTTTTTTCTTTTCTTCTATAACCATCTCCTTAGTTCCTCCACCACCCACACTGAGCCTGTTCTACCTTCCTACTCATTCCACCCACCTGCCTCATCCAGGCCATGAGGGCTGATGCCAGTGACAACGTGTGGCTTTTAAATTTTAAAAGTCTGACCAGCCCAAACCCACCCATCTCACCACCACTATAGCTACATACATGCCCAACTACAGACCATTAGCGTACATGATACACCTGTTAAAGGACATGTATTTGACCTATTGGAAACTCACTTTAGGTGTATCTTCTTGTGTTGCAGACCCGGTTGCTACTAAGGAGCGTTAAAAATATAAAAGTGCTTATTCATCTTTTCACTGATCTATTGCGAAAGATTGGAGAGAATTTTATAAAATCATTCATTCAAAAGCATTTTGAGTACCACCAGCTCAGTGGAGACCACAAGATAATGAGAACCAGGACCTGATTTTGTGGAGTTCACTGCCAAGTGGGAAGAGACAGCCACATTCGGACTAAAAATGAAATGTAGTAAAGCTATGCGCGTAGGTGCAGGACACCATACAATTCCATCTTCCTCTGCTATTCCCTCTGGCCCAAATGGCATGCCACGTTACATTTTTAAAACTCTACTCATCCTGTGTTATATCTTGTACTTGAATATCTTTTTTTTTTTTTTTTTTTTTTTTTTGCGGTATGCGGGCCTCTCACTTTTGTGGCCTCTCCCGTTGCAGAGCACAGGCTCCCGACGTGCAGGCTCAGCGGCCATGGCTCACGGGCATGTGGGATCCGCGGCATGTGGAATCCTCCCGGACTGGGACCCGAACCCATGTCCCCAGCATCAGCAGATGGACTCTCAACCACTGCGCCACCAGGGAAGCCCGTACTTGAACATCTTTATTCTTGCCTCGCCCTTCCAGAGAGAAGTACTGCTTCTTTTGTACTAATAGTAACCTTTCTGTGTATTCTATATTATGCATATCGTCACATTTCATCATAATCATTTGTCTGCATATTTTCTTTCCAGTGTGAGTCCTTTAGCCTGGGAATCACTGGTACCTAGCACAGTCGCTAGAAAATAACACATTTAAATATAAAGTTTTATGAAATGAACAAATTCTTTCAGGAAAAACCAGGGCATATTTATAGATGAAGTTATCTTTGGTAAGGAAAGAGGGAGGAATATACCTGAGGCATGAGAATGGTGTGTTCAGAGGCACAAGGACATGGGAAACACAGAATTGGGGCAGGGTTGGGGCCAAGAACTCCGTGTTTCAGTGTTTCCCAAGCATGTGGTCGGGGATGGGAAGGAGCTATGGGAGTGCAGAAAAGTGAGATTGCTGAGGAAGATCAGGTAGATAGCAAAGATTTTCAATGTATATGTATAACTGATTCACTTTGTTATAAAGCAGAAACTAACACACCATTGTAAAGCAATTATACGCCAATAAAGATGTTAAAAACAAAACAAAAAACAAAACAAACAAACAAAAAACAAAACAAAAAAAGATTTTCATAAAGCAACATTTTGAGAAAAGATGTAATTCAAAGCACTGGTCCCTACATTTTTTAAGAGTTAGTACAAATAAACACATAGGTATGCACAAATACTATTACTATCTTGGTGTCACTGAAATGCCTAAAACTCATCCAAGTAATACTAAAAAAACGCTGTTTGTTTAACTTTTGCCTCATTGGTCATTGAGAGTCATGGAAGGTCATGATGTCAACTTTGGTTTCAGGGTAACTCTAGTGAACTAGTTTCATCTACTCAGTCAAAGGAGACTAGGCCAGAAATCAAGGCACCAGTTGCGTCTGGGCAGTCCCTCGGGATAGAAGCATTTGGTCAATAATTTTTAGAGTCTTAATCATCTTTGGCTTTAGATCTGTTACATTGCTATATGTTCCTATGATTCTTTTGGTTTCCTTTAGATGGAGCTCCTTGGCCCAGGTGCCATGCATTTGTTCAGGTATGTTTTTACAGTGCCTAGTAGTCAGTCATCATTTAATAAATATTTCCTGAAGTTATGAATAAAGTGCATCTGAACCAAAAGAAGGGAGACAGATCACACGTATTTAATCATTTTTTTCAGAAGGTATGGCTGGGTATGAAAGCAGAATGACACTAAACTCAGAAACTTAAGAGTGTTTTCTATTTAAGCCTCACTTCCCTTCACCTCCTGCTGTGTATCTATTTTCCATAAATTTATATAAACTTTTCCTGAGACCACTAATTGTTCATCCCTGTATTATATCTTAGGTTGAGATTTTTATAAACTAAAAAATTTCTCTGAGGCCAGAATAGTTTTGCAGAAATATTAAACAGGATATTATCCCATACAGGGGTTCCTGGGTATAGAAATATGAAATGTTCTTTGCTGAGATGTTTATGTTTTCTTCCAAAAGTTTCTTTCATTATAGAACTCATTATTATACAGGTTTTCCAGCAGATTCATTGGGGGTCATGAGATTGAGGGAAGAATGCAAGCCAGGCTTCTCATTATGATGTCTCAATTTTTGTAGAGTAGAGAGAATTAGTCTTTATACCTTACAGAACCACACAGTAAATTCATGAACTCAATGAAAAATAATTCGAAACGAGTTTATTCATTCAACAAACCTTTGAATGCCAACTTAATGCTGCAAATATACACATGGTTTGTATTAAATAAATATTTAGAGACTGTAGTTGAAAAATAGGGAAAGTGGGGGAGGGATTTAGTGGATTTTCCTGTAAGAGCAGAAAATAATAGATGGGAAAAGGAGAAAGGAAAATGGTTTTGCTTGTGGTGGACTTTGAGTGGTTCTGAATTATAAGACTCTATATGGAAGCCTGTTAAGACCCTGAGAAAAGAGACTGATATAGTTAGGTAAAGGGAGAAATGATCTTTATTCACCCAATTTAGGCTGGAATAGGTGGGAAGAGGCTTTAAATTATGAATTTTGCAGCAACAAAACTGACTGAGGCAGTTTCTTAAAGCCCCAGAGAAATTATTATGGTTTTCATCTTCAGGTCGACATTGGCTTTGAATACCAGCCTTAGAGAGTTTAAAGTTTCTTCTCTGTTCCTCCCTCTAGCCATGAAGTGCTGGAAACCTTTTCATTTCAGAGACCAATTGAGCATGTTTGCCAAGGAGAAAGTTTTTCACTAGATTCACTTCTCTATTTTCTTTTTGACGCAGAAAGTTGGAGCCAGACCTCTGGCCAATAGGAGGGCATTGACAAATCCCTACACTGGCCAGCACATGAAATATTTATACTCAGAGAAAGCTAGACTAAGTAGTCAGCAGAGTATTTTGCAGCACAGAAACCAAACACCTTGCTAAAAGAGCAGAGCATGTTCACAAAAGCTCCTCTTTATAGACTAAAAAGTAAACTAAGATTTCCATAGCAGAAGACTGCTTACCATTCCTTTGGCTGGCACACGCCATAGGCCTTCTTAAATCGCAGTTTGCTTGATTGGAGTGAGGGAGAATTTTGGTTTTTCAAGTTATTTGTTTACTTACTTATTTTTCCCGTCATCAAAGACATCCATTTCTGGATGGGAGGGGGAGGTTTCAAATAGGCAAGAGTTCCCTTCCTGGAGAATGAAGTCATAGAGCCCCTGACCCAGATGGTGGCCTTGGGTGGGAGTTTGGAGCTCAGCCTCTTGTTTCACCACCTCGGCTTTATTTGGAATCTTGGCAAGAGGAGACGAGCTTTGATGCTGAAGATGCTCGAAGGAAAGCAAAGGACAAGGGGAAAAGCGCAGCGAGTGTAGCACTGCTGACCCTGGACAAGGCTCTGCTGGTCCTTGTGGCCCAGCCTCATATCCATGGCCGCTCCGTCAGCAGTGAGGGAGCAGAGAGGGCTCTCCTTTCACTTGAAAGCAGAGGGTGAGCTGAGCAGGCAGTTCAGAGGGTCATTAGAAAGCATCAAAGGAGGCAGCCTCATGACGGTAATAAGACGGCTGTGAGGAAATAAAGTGGGCATTGATCTGCACTATCGAGTGTGACATTTTAACCGAAGCTAAAAGCCAAGAGCAAATCTAGCCCTCTTATTCATCTGCCTGCCTGTTTTAGTAAATTGTCTTCCCCCTCCCCCCACACCACTGGCCTCAGAGGTCACTTCATATTAGCTGGCTTGTTAATACTGAGGCAATCAATACTTAATCAACAAGTAATGGGATTTTGCAGTCATCCTGTATGATCTTTCAATAAAGCCCCGAATCCATCTCGGCCCATTCCAAGCCTGACAAAAGGTGTGCCGTTGCCGCAGACCCTGGATTTGATGGTCTGATGCTCTTCGGCTGATCTGCATCTTATTAAGACACCAGGCCGCCACTGTCCTTCACCCCTTTGTTTCCCATCCTCACAGAGCACAGCGTGGCACGGAATCCAGGCATCTGAGATTTTACATGCATCAGGAAGAAAACTCAGATTTCTTTACTGCATAGGGTTCAGGCGTCTTTGGTAGTGTTATACAATTAAGAAGTGAATAACTAAAGGACTGGAGAGAGGAGGGAAGCGGCAAACAGGGGAATTTTTTAAAAAGGAAAATTGGTTACTTTAATATATGAAATTAGGGCAGGGAGCTGGAATCCCCACATGTCCCAATTACTGAACACTGGGCTGCCTGAGCTCTTCTCTGAATGGACTCAATGAATGATGAGGGGAAGGGACACACAGCTTGGCATTGGCTCCGGACATCCAAAGGGGGTTCCAAAGGAGTCACCTGGGTCCCACTATAGGGAGAGAAATTGGTTTTGTGACATGGGACTTAGTTTTCAGTACTCCCTTGGTATCCTGATGACTATGGGTGTCTGTCCACCTGTAATACTGTGATAATGGGGCCTTCCAAAGAAGGCCTTGCTGCAGTCCTCACAGAGCCCCTTAAAGCAGGTTTCCTTTGGTGAATTATCCACTTGCCATTCTTTCACCTTTAGACTTTCAGACTCCGAAAGGGGATCTTGACAGTATGTGACTCAATGGTGTCAATTCCTGCTAATAAAGGTCAGTTACTGCTGAATAAAACTAGAATGCTGATTTATTAATATAACTTTCAAGCAAACAGCCTATCAGGCAAATGGGGCAGACACGGGGTCTTGCCAGCATATCCTTTCCTATCAGAAAAGAAGATGCCTGGTGAGATGATTGATTGGCACTCACAGAATTAGATAAAGGGGAATTAGGAGATGATGGGAACGCTTAATACAGCAGGATCTAGCACTGTGACACCTGCAACTCCACCATCAACTCTGCCTGCCCTTCTGCATTTATGACCACGCTTACTGTGTGTCTGTGAATGCCCCACCCATCGCACACATTATTTCATGACAACCTAATAAATAGGTGTTATCAGTATCTGCATTGTACAGATGAATAGATTGAGACTTAGAAAGTATTCAGATTGCCTGTTCAAGGTCATGCAGCTCACATATAGGAGAGCAGAGATCTGAACCCACACAGACTGCCCTTGAAGCGATGGTATAAACCACTAAGCCGTATTGCCTCAGCTCTGCCATTCACCAGCTGCATGACTTTGAACGTGGCTTTTTAAATCTTTAAGCCTCCATTTCTCTGACCAATAAAGTGGGAATGAATAATAATCATGCCTATCTCCTTGGATTGAAGATTAAATGAATTATGCAATTAAAGCCCTTAGTGTAGAGTCTGGTTTACAGTAAACACTCACCAAACGTTGGTCCTATCATGATGGCACTGTAGCATTATCACATTATATTGGCTCGATATGTTGTTTACTCTCTTCCACTCTGTGGGGTGGGCTCTGCCGGCATTTCCTTCTAGAACTCTTTGTTTTTGGCAAGGGCTGACCTACCATTCCCCTAATGGCACAGCCATTTAACTTTGTTTGTGACCTCAGTCATGAAATAGCACATTCTGGGAAGCATAGGAGTTATTGTATGCTTTTTGGTTAATCGCTTATTTCCTGGAGGTAAAACCAATTTCCAGGTACTCTGATGGAAGCTGTGAGTAGCAGGGTGCTTAGGTAAGAAATTTTATGGTTTTCCCTTTGTCTTGCCTAGAGCTGCTAAGAGGGAGCACAACATCAAAAATCTATTCAGGGGCTTCCCTGGTGGCGCAGTGGTTGAGAGTCCGCCTGCCGATGCAGGGGACGCGGGTTCGTGCCCCGGTCCGGGAAGATCCCACATGCCGCGGAGCAGCTGGGCCCGTGAGCCATGGCCGCTGAGCCTGTGCGTCCGGAGCCTGTGCTCCGCAACGGGAGAGGCCACAACAGTGAGAGGCCCGCGTACCAAAAAAAAAAAAAAAAAAAAAAAAAAAAAAGTCTATTTTCAGGAAAGTCACCAGGTTTGTATTAAAAATAATTTTGAGAATCCTAGCAGCTAAGGTAAAAAGAGAAACTAAAATATACTGTTTCCTTTATCTGACTTAATTTAACAATTTTCAAGAGAGATGAAAGTATTTCTTAATACTGTACTTTTCTTTTAATAGTTCATTCCCTTTAAAAATATCTTTTCTAATGAAAGAAGCAATACATGTTCACCTTTTAAAATTCAAATTTTACAAAAAGTTCCAAAATAAAAAGAGAAAGTTTGGGGTAATATAACTCCTCAGTTGATCTTCTTGACTTTAGACATTGTACTTTCCACCACCCACTTGGTTAGACTGACCTTCCCTAAATGTTGTGTTTGTCAGGTCACTCAGCTTCTAAATAACTTTCAATAGCTATCCAATCACTACTCCATGAAGCCCAAATACTTTCTTTCTGTAGCCAACTGCTGCCTCACTCCCACCTCTCTAGCCTGCTTTCCACAGCTCCCCCTGAGCAGACTTTTGTTTAAGTAAAAGTTGTGCTTACCTACTTTGGTACCTGTCTTCCAGCTGATATTACCACAAGGATTGTCCCTCCCCGCCCACTTCTCAGCCTTACTAAACCATACCTAACGTGAAGGTCCTTCCTCCATGAAATGAGTCCTGAATCTTCAGTCCTTTTGACGTTATTCTTCTCTGAACCTCTTTAGCACTTACAGTCTAGACTGCATGATTGGCCTAATTATGTTGTCTGATATTTTCTGCTGTTTCTTGCATGTGCATCTTATCTCCCCTATTAGGTCACAATTTCCTTATGGAAGGACCCCATCTTAGACTTGTTCTATCAAGTTTGTATGAAAGCATTAAGTGCATGGTAGGATTTTAATATATACTTGTTGATTCAAAAGATTGTGCTTAGACAACTTGTTATCATGGTAATAATATGAAACCATTATTATTATATATTACCATTATAATTAAGAGCTATAATAATACACATTTTATAATTATAAATATAATCGTAATAATTGGTAACTTATTATTTACCAATCAACCTACCAGCTGAAGAGCTGACATACACTTTTCATTCATTTCCTCAAAAAGTGATCTAGGCTAAGTATTTTTGCCCTCACTTCAGAGCTGAGAAATCTGAGTTTCTAAAAACTTAAGCAATTTGGCCAAGTTTACAGAGCTGGGAAATGGTGGACTTGGGATTTGAAAGTACGTTTATCTGATTCTTATTGACCCGAATAACATCATTGACTCCCCGTCTCCAACTTTGAAACTGACCAAAAGAACTTTCTCTGAATGACAGAAATTCTATCTTTTACTCTCATTACATGAAATGTTATTGCCCCAGTCGACTTGGGCTCTCTTCCCCCAGCCCATAGTGTATTTCTTCACCAGAACAAGTCCTTCTAAA
The DNA here is from genome assembly GCF_011762595.2 of Tursiops truncatus. Classification (NCBI taxonomy): domain Eukaryota; kingdom Metazoa; phylum Chordata; class Mammalia; order Artiodactyla; family Delphinidae; genus Tursiops; species Tursiops truncatus. Next base: position 39,808,438 of record NC_047047.1, on the reverse strand, counting down.
ACTCAAGAGAATACTTTTTTCTTTCTATTTCCCAGTCTTTCTCTCATTTTATAGAACTGAATATTCAGGTCAAATCCTTAGAAAACACTTCAGAAGGAACACTGCTTGTACCACCACTCACTCTTGTACCATGACTCACTCTTCTTTTGGGAAGCAGAAGTGTCCACACAATAATAGACAAGTGATTTTGAACCAGTTCCCTGAAATTCCTAGAGGAACGTCTCAAAAAGAGGACAGTTTATTGTGGCTTTACTAATCTTGTTTAGAATTGCCGAATGTGTGTGTATCTTTTGGGAAAGGGATTCTGATAACGAAGAGTTCTCTGGGCTCTACTGAAATAATATCTCTTTTTTAAAAATTAATAAACCTTATTTTTAGAGCAGTTTTACATTCATAGCAAAACTGAGAAGAGGGTTCAGAGTGTTCCCATATACCCCCTGCCCCCACGTGTATCAGCACATAAGCCTCCCCCATTATCAGTGTTCCACACCAAAAAAATCAGCATCTGTGTGCTATATATTTCTCATTCCAAACCCCCAGCCCTACCCTCCACCCCTACCTTGATCCACTGTCCACCCCTCTCCACTCTGCTCTGGGCAGGAAAATAAGATATATGGTCTACTTCGCAGTTCTCCTTACCCTCTGGCTTATAGTTGCTTCTGGTTAACAGGAAGCCCCAGCAGGTCTAAAGGAAAGATGAAAGTGGAATGGGTATTTGTTCCTTCAGCCCCCTTTCTGCTGGGTCCCCATGGGTTGATTGTGTTTCAATACTGGAGACCACATCTCCTGTTAGACAGCCTTCTCCCCAGCTGTGGCCAGCCTCTCTGGGTTCCATCACCACCTCCACCCCTTGTCCATTCAGGCTTAGGAGTGGTAATTAATCCCAACCTTTGCCAGCCCCAAAGTACTACACAAACCTTAAGTTTCCCCTATCCCTGCCTTTTTAATTGTCCCTTTATTAAGCTCTCTTTAATTATCCTTTTTGAGTGTGCTGTCACTTACTTTATCTAATACTCTGTATGATAACCAAAATAATGAGAAGGAACAAATGCCTAAAGCGTCTTAAAATCTAAATAAAAACTCAAAATTTGGACAGCTTCCTGAAAGGAAAAAAAATGTTGTACCCTATTTTAGATTTACCTTCTAACTTGAGAGAACTCTTTCAAGTGAGCTCTGAGTAGACTATATGTTTATATTTTGGAAGGGGATGGTGGTAAACTTAGAAATTAGGATGAGCATCACATGTGAAAATAAATGATGCTGTGAATGGCATACTTCTCAAGTGATTATGATAAAGCCCCAACTCTTAATTTGGATAAATTGCTAACAACCCAACTTAGCGCACCCATTTGCAGTAATCATTATTTTGCTGACTTGGCTCTATGTCTGTCTTGCATTTCAATAGTGAATGCAAAGCCTATAAACATTTAAGGGCTTTCTTGCTAAACATCTCCCTTTTCCCAAGGAACCCAACCCAGAATCAGAATGTCCCAGTGCCTGTGCTGTATTTCTAGTTGAACATTAAGGACTTTTGAAGTATGGTTTAACTCTTCAGTGCTATCAAGGGTCTTTTGAATCAGTCTCTGAAGCCGGCTGTAAAACTCAAAAGACTTCATTTCAAAACTAAAACCATTAGCCAACTGCCTTATTGACATCATGAATCATATTCAGACGGAGCGCTTAACCCCAGTCTGCACTCGCTCCTTGCTTTGTCACCATGTGCGCAAGGCAAGAATGTGAACTAGTGCGTGCATCAAATGAGTCTAGTCCGATCATTACCTGAATGCCCTGAACATCTTTCTGAGGATCAGGCACATTAGCAAGCTGCATTATAATGATTTTTCCCCCATTGTCCGTTCCTGTGAGTTAGGAGATTCCACCAGCCATCAGCCTAGTTCTAGGTCTATTATTTATCAATAAGCTTGAGTGTTTTTGAACCAGTCACTTAACCTCTCTGAGCTTCTGTTTCTTTATCTATAATTGCAACATTTGCTAAAATTATTTTCCTCACTGAAGTGGTCGGTCCAGGCCGCTCCAAATGTTTGTGGGCTCCATCTCTCTGTAGTGGTATTACTCCAGTAACTTTTGAATGATGTTTGGGGTTTACCAGAGCATCTATTTGCATGCCTGGACATCTCAAGGTAGTTGGGAGAAAAGAGCTATGTATTCTGAACATACTCCGTTCCCAAAACACAGTGATACCCACCTCTGCTCTCCAGAAACCAAACTCATCTTCTGGCTTAATATCAGCTTGACCTTCCAAGTCCGTATCTGTGTTCCAGGCCAGCTTTGATTTCATTTTCAGCTGAGTTGTCTGTTTTTCCTTGATGTGATAGTTTATAAAGCAGACTTGAAGGGACTCTGAAATTGGTCTGGGCAGTGTTGTTTTAGCAGGGGCCTTGAACTTCAATGGAAGAAGGCCAATCTTACATTCTGCATGTATTTCACCAAAGGTGACAGTCCGTAGCTAATGCCTTAGAGCCTGTATTCCAAAGACACATTTAACTGAGTGCAGCTCAGATGGAGAGAAGGGCGAGGAGATGGAAATGAACATCTGGCAAGGCCAAGAGTGTCATGAGTTGTATCCAATACCAAGCATGTCCTGATTAAATATTTCATGCTTTCCCCTGCCAGACATCACCTAACTATCAGCTGTTCTCTTCAGCAGGGATAAATTCACCTTTATGGCAGGACACATTAGCATGGGGTTATAAGAGCATGTTTAAGAAGCTTCAGGAAAAGTTTGTTTTCATCTGTTTGCATGATTCACCTCCCCTTTTCTCTTCCCTCCCTCCCCTCTTTTCCTTTCTTGCTCTTCTTTTCACTGTCTCACCCCATCCCTATCCTACATTGACTAATAGATTTTATCCATAAGGATCAGGCTGAAAATGTTTTCTATCCTTCCAACTTCAGTATCCACACTAGCCACGGGTTGAAGGTAGCTGCAAGCTGGTTCCTGGCTCTGGGACCTTCCAGCATTGGCCATGAGCCTGGCTGGACAAAAGACACTGTCCTGTGTGTCTGCAACTTCAGCATGTTTTTTTCTTTTGCAGGCTTCTTATCTTCTTATCTTGTCTTTAACCTTTCATTGTGGCTGGTTTAAGGGAGCTCTGTCAGGTAACATATAACTTTATCCATTTAACCTACTCTAAGAATCACTGTCTCTCATTGTAGGAGTTTATATACTTACTGTGTGTTTGCTCATACCGTTTGCATTTACTGTGATTACTGTATGTTTTGGGTAAGTTATACCATCAGATATTGTGTTTGCTATTTGCTATCCTTTTCCTTTTCTTCTTTATTTCAGCGTTCTTTCAGATTAAAGTTCTTTATATTCCTCGCCAACCTTCACCATGTACTTTTTTTTTTCTATGATGATTTGGAATATATGCATTGCATTTCAGCTCACTAAATGAGTGCCATTAATTTTTAAACATACTTTCATGACTATAATTTTTAAAATATATCTATGGCAACTCAATTTAAAAAATTTTTCTCCTAAATACTAAAATAGTTTTAGCACAATATAGCTACCTATTAAACATCCCACTCTTCTTGGTTTTATTGTCTAGAGTCATAATTTTACTTATATTAGCCTAAGAACAAGGGTTTAAGAAAGCAATCAATATGGACTTAAATTATCCTGTAACGTCAATCAATTTTTGTTCTCTTTCCAGTCTGGTTTCCCCCCTAAACCCTTCTTATTTTATTTTAGATTTTATTTTATTTTTATACAAGCATATGTTTAAACACTCTTTTAATAAAGGTCTGTGTGGGAAAAATCATGCTCAGTTTTTGTACATCTAAAAATGGATTTATTTTATTTATTTTTAAAAGGCAGTATAGCTAGGCATAAAATTCTGGGGTTAAATTTCTGTGAATTCATTGAAAAATAAGAATTCACTATCTTCTGGCCTCAACTGTTGCTGATAAAAACCTGCTGTCAAAAATCTGTCATCTCCTCTGGGTAACATGTCTTATCTTTCTGGGAAGTTTAAGATTAGCTTAGTTATTTATCTACTTACACATTTAAAATAGAGTATATATGTTGAAGCATGAAATCATGGCTCCATCTTGAATGAAAATACCTTTTTAAAAAAAATAAGGTATTGTTTAAAAATGTTAATTGTGAAAAATACAGATGAGCAAAGTTTTTCTTAAAATTTTTTCTTGGGGCTTCCCTGGTGGGGCAGTGGTTGAGAGTCCGCCTGCCAATGCAGGGGACACGGGTTCGTGCCCCGGTCTGGGAAGATCCCACGTGGCGCAGAGCGGCTGGGCCCGTGAGCCATGGCCGCTGAGCCTGTGCGTCCGGAGCCTGTGCTCGGCAACGGGAGAGGCCCGTGTACCGCAAAAAAAAAAAAAAAAAAAACAATTTTGAAGAAAAAAGTTTAATCCAATCATATAGAAAATTGACTGTTATGTACATTTTATTTACTATGTGTTAATAAATCTTTTCCTCTTTGCAGTTTTTAAGAGATAGCCATCTACATCACACTTTTGAATGTCTTCACAGAACAAACATCTAGGCTTTAGGTAGAGGTACTCACTGAAACTTCAGGAAAATCACACAAACATCATCCAGCTTCACTTTTTTAATATTCTGGAAAATTCTTAAGAGCATGAGGTAAGAATGATGTTATATCCATCTCATATTTTGAGGAAGTGGTTGGGCAGAATATTAAGTAAATAGTGAAGGACTGAATGTGTAAATGAGTAAATGAATGGTTGGTCATATGAGCAAGAAGATTGTTACAAGTTGCCCCCTACGCTTCATCTCCCCATCTCCCCAGCATGTGTTTGGAAGTAAGGATGCTCCTGAGACCCTTAAGGCTTGCAATCATTAACATGTCCTAGTGTAGTGCCAAAGGATAAAACTGCAGTATTTAAAGCATCTTATTGTGTAAAGCGTAGCTCTATTACTGCCTCTCAGATTTCTCTCAGGTTCTGGAATCATTTAGAGGATCATCAGTTTTTGAGAATTTATATATTTTTTTCTGGATAGGAGAGTGAGTCGTCTTGCGTATTTGTTTACACATTGACTAGAAACGTGTGGGTGGGTGGGTGGGTTGGCACACACACCCGCACACGTCAAGCACATTATTCAGACCGACTTCAAGTATTTCTTCATGGAGTTCATACATGATCAAGGCACAGGAGATCTATTCCTTTCTGGCAGTCTGTAATGGCTAAGAGGGTCAGTATTCCCGTGCCAGGGACCAGCATGCCATGCTCTGAAAGATGCAACATGAGATGACACTAAAATCTTGCTTGGGGGACTTCCCTGGTGGTCCAGTGGTTAAGACTCCCTGTTTCCAATGCAGGGGGTGCGGGTTCAATCCCTGGTCTGGGAACTAAGATCCCACATGCTGCGCAGCCAAAATAAAAAATAAATAAGTAAAATAAAATAAAATAAAATAAATCTTGCTTGGGCTTATTAGATCTTAAATAGAAAAGACCCTCTTTCTAGACCAGAAAATGCGCCTTTATATCTAGTCATGCTCTTTGTAACTAAGAAGACCAGGAAAGAGAGTGTATATCATTCGAGACTCATCTCTCATACCAGAAAATAATTTAATGCTCATCATCAGTTGATGGTTGGTCAGTATAGGCTAACACATTCTGTTTTGAAAATCATCATTATTTAAAATGAAACAGTCAAATGTAATTTCTATCCATTAGAAATTTCTAATAAGTAGTCATAAATCTTAGAATTATAAGGACTCTCTAGAGACTATTTCATTCAGTGTCTCATAGTCATGCAGGTAAAATGTTACTCTTCTTTATTTCAACTACCATTATTTGCTAACACTATGTTTCAGGCACAGTGCTAGGCTCTGGTGCACAGAACACAAACCCTACCTGCTAGCAGCTTTATAGGTTCAACATTTTACAGATGAGGGATCTGATATACCTCATGTGATGAAAAGGGTCTTGCCCATAGACATATAACCAATCAAGATGGAGAAAAGCTTAACAGATGTTTCTTGCAGATAAATGTCCTACGATCTGCTTTACACAAACCCAGTACTACATATATTAACTGACATTAGTATAAGAAGGTTTTTAAATAGAGTTTTAGGATATTAAAATAAAAGTAACCCAAATGCCCAGCTTCAGTATCATTTATTGGAATAATAATTGTTTTTAACATTGAAATGGCCCTAATTATGTCCTAGATATGTTCTTACTTCTTTATATTTATTAAATAATTTACTTCTCATAGCAACCCAATGTAATAGGTTTATTAAACCCATTTTACAGAGGAAAAACCCCTAAGGCACTAAGTTTGTAATTTGCCCCAAATGACAAAGCTTATAATCAGCAGAAGAGAATCTAATATCTGGCTTCTAACCACTATGCTGTCCAGACTCAGGATGGTGATCACTGATGTTACAAAGTAAGAAGTATTTTCAAATCATGAATACATAATAAACCTCTTTTTTTGTTGCATGCTCTCTGTTTTTAAAAACTCTTTAAAAAAATCTGTTTTAAATTTCTATTAATTAGAAGACCTTATTTCTTAACTATGTCCCACAAAATGGTTATATTTGAGTGCAGTAGGTCCCCATTTCTCTTTGAAAATGGGTACTTTTTTTTAACATTGAAAGTTCTCACACTCCCACTAATACATTTAGTTATTCATACATTTCTTGTTGAGCGTATAGATTTCTGAGTACCTCATAGTACTGTACTGTCCTCCAGATCCTGACATTAGCTTATCACTGGATTACAAGCATTTAAAAAACAGAGATGTACTATTTGTTCTACATTTTAAAAATACCTGTGTTTTAGTATTTGTTCTCTCATGGTGCTCTCCTATTTGTTTCTGAAATAAAATGAATAATTTTCAATTCAATTTCCCATATTTTGGAACGGTTTCACCAAGAAAGAGATAGGCTCATAAATCTATAGTAAAATAGAAACATCTCACCAGGCAATATTTTAATTCATTTTTATCTCTCATAGTCATATCTCTCATGAAAATGAGTTTCACACTTCCATCTGCCTACCCCCTGCAACTCTTGTAACAAAGAAAAGGAAGGAGAGAGGGAAGACAGGGAGGAAGGATGGAAGGGAGGGAGGGAGGGAAGAAGGAAGGAAGGAAGGAAGGAAGGAATTCTTTGAGATGTATGCAAATATCACACCAAGTATTAGATTGTGTTTTAGTCCTGGAAATTGAAATTTATAATAACATATTTTCTCTGTGGTTGCAAGTTAAAAATAGAAACATATTGTAGATTTCTCAAAGAAGAATGTAGATTCTTTCTGAGTGACAACACAATAACACAGGCATTTAGATCTTACATAACACAGTGCTCAATATATAGTAGGGAGTCAGTGCTCTCTGGTTGGTTTGTTTGATGTACTACCATTAACAATAAGCCATTAAGTGGAAGAGCTAATACTTGCTCTTAGCCTCTGTATATCATTTCAATGTCAGTAACATCAAGAATCTTGGTCTTTAGTCTCTGTTTAGGCTTCAGGTTGGCTCTGAGACTGATTATCAGCTAGTATATTCTATCTGAACAGTTAAACCATTGTGTATATAGAAAGAAACTGCATTTCCTAGGATATCCTACTGCAACATGCAAGATAAAACCCTTAAAATTTTTATTTAAAAAATAATTAGCTTTGGGCTTCCCTGGTGGCGCAGTGGTCGAGAGTCTGCCTGCCAATGCAGGGGACGCGGGTTCGTGCCCCAGTCCGGGAGGATCCCATGTGCCGCGGAGCGGCTGGGCCCGTCAGCCATGGCAGCTGGGCCTGCGCGTCCAGAGCCTGTGCTCCGCAATGGGAGGGGCCACAACAGTGAGAGGCCTGCATACTGCAAAAAAAAAAAATAATAATAATTAGCTTTCTATACCAAATTTGGGAAACACATGCATCACAAAGCAAGCCCTTGTGCCTTATCATGAAGTATTCAGTGGTAAATTTCTTTGAAAAATTGAGTATGATACAAAAGGAAAAGTGTGTCCTATAGGAGAAGCACAGATGTAGGGAAGGCCATTGTGGGTAGAGGCTGCTAGTCATTCCCCAGTAAGTATGCTCTCCTTTCTTGTAGTAAAAAGTTCAATGTATGGTATGGCTGGTATGGCTGAGTAAACTTCTACTGGTATGGCTGAGTAAACTTCTACTGGCTGACCCTCTCACAGATAACAACTATAAACTATGGACAAAATAGACAATGACTCAAAGGCACTGGAGATTGAACAAGGCAGGTGGACGCTGAAGGGAGATGATACATTATGAAAAGAGAATGGCAGGTTGATCTGCCAGTTTTTATGGCTCTTAGAGTGAGGGCAAGCCACAGCTACACTGAGTAAGGCACCTCAAACTTTGATAGAAAACCTACAGGCTTTCTGACATAGAGGGACAGAGGAAAGAGTTTGAGGCAAATGCAGTGACTGGAAAGTAGCAGTCCATCTTAGGTAAGAGGGAGACAAGGAGAAGAAACTCCAATTTCTGTGCATGATCTCAGCCCAAATCTCTGGCTTTACTCTGAACCATACACGGGCAGAATGGAGTCCAGCAAAATATTAAAGACCTGAACTAGGATTTGACCTATAACCCAAGAGACAGAATTTTTGGCTTGAATCCCAACTTAATTACCTCGTAAACAAACAAAAGACTCTGGAGGAATATAAGAGAATTCAATGTCTCATGACAAAATATTTACAACGTTCAGAATATACTTCAGAAATATTTAACATACAAAGAACCAGGAAAATGATACCCCCTCTTAAGAGAAAAGGCAATCCACGAAAACCAACCCCTTGATGCCTAGGATGCTGGAACAGACAATTACAATTAGGTGTAATGATGTAGAGAACAATATGCTTATAATTAATGAAAAGATAGGGTAGCTCAGCAGAGAGAAAAGCTTAAGAAGGAAGCAAACAGAAATTCTAGAGCTAAAAGGCTATGGTATATGAAATAAAAATGTAACCAATGGGCTTAATAGAAGAATGGGGACAACTAAGGAGAGCCGAATTTGCAGACAGGTCAATAGAAATTATTCAGTCTGAAAAAACAGAGAGAATAAAAGATTTGAGAAGTAAGCAGACTTGGGAGCAGGTAATGTAATAACAAAATGTCAAATATACATGTAATTGGAGTCCCAGGAGGAAAGGAATGGGCTAGAAAAACTATTTGTAGAAATAATGGGTGAAATGTTCCAAAGCTGAGCAAAAGACATAAAGTTTTGGACTCAAAAAGGTTCAAAAATTCCAATCTGAACAAATATGAAAAAAAAAAATTGTGCATAGGTACATCAAAATCAAACTACTGAAAACCAAAGATAAAGAGGAGACACCAGATTTTCAGCTGGCCATGTGGTTGCCTGGAATAAAAACTACATTTCCCAGTCTCCATTAGAAGAGTTATGGCCATGTGACTAAATGCTGACCAACTGTGTGTTAGGGAACATGAGGCCACTGATTCCTAGGATGTGTCCTTAAAGAAAAGAGATGTGTGTCTCGATCCCCTCCTCTGCTTCCTGCTGACTGGAGTGTGGTGCGGTGGTAAGTCATCTTGGACTGTGGACAAGATTAACACCCTAGAGATGGCAAAGTGACAACTGAGAAGAAACGTGAGGCTTCTAACGCCCAGAGTACCATTCTGGCTCCAGACGACTTTATGGAGCCGCATTCCAACCTCAGAATGCTGTATGGGACAGAAATGGACTTACATCATTTTAGCTTGGAAAAAATGCAATTTTATTCTGTTGCTTTTCATTTTCTGATCATGCAACTAAACCTGTCTCTACATCAATACAGCTTGTATCTACATTAAAACATCTCGTATCAGTGTCAGGGCACACTTTACACAGGGCAGAAAGCAAAACATAAATAAGTCAGAAGTCTGACAAAGAAGTAATTAGATTTTTTAAAACTTTCTACTTTAATAAGCTGAGAGTTTATTAGTGGAATCAAAGTGCTATTCTCTTTGGTATTTTTCCCAAGCTTAATGTAAGTAATGCTTTGTTAAATAGCTCAGAGAAGTTTTTAATCAATCAGCTTCAAAAACAAAGGAGGAAATTCATAAACATAATTCAAGGAGCTTACTGATATTTTCCATTTTCCTCTCTTCCTGGTTTTGTTATAAATTAAAGTCAGTGCTCATTCACTGTTTCTCACCTGTTCTCATCTAACCTCTCCCCAAGGTCTTGGCTTGCCCTGCAATTTCCTTGGGCCTCTATCTCTTTTGACTAGACAAGAAAGGCTCCATTATGTCAGCACGTAGGGGCTGTGGCTTGGCTCTCCACTCTGTGTTGCTGTAGAATTGTGATCCCCTCATGGGACTGTAGATTATCGTGTGTTCTTCTGCATGTCAGATTGGACTGGCCCCATCCTCACAGAGTTTTCAATTCTGCCCCCAACTCTCTCTGGGGTTGAGATAGCTCCCACTTAATGATGTTGCCCTGCGGGGGAGCAGGTAGCTCTTGCATAAGTTTTCAATACATATTGTTTTTAAGAGAATAAATGACCCAATATTTTCTTCTAAACGGTAACAATGACATGCATGTATCTATGCATCTATAGGGTTTGTCTATACACTTTATCTAATATATAGATATGCATCTCTAACTTTCTCTAATTCTATATCTATATTAGACAAAGTGTTTAGAAAACAAACCATTAATTAAAAGCAGGACCTTAAAGTAAAACACTTCATTAGGCTGCTTTTTGTGGCTGACTATCTATTGGTGAATGTTACTCCAATTTTATCATTCTTGTTAGTTGCCTCTATCAAGGATGGCCAGCCAGCTCTCACACGGCTCTCGTATGGCTTCTTTGCCAGTAGCTTTCGATGTTCCAAGGATCAATACTTTAGAGCTAAACATCAGGCCAATTTGGTGTCAAGTTTTTCCCACTAAGCAGTGCTGCACAACCAATACCTCCTGTGAACATGTGTGTGAGGAAGCAGGGCTTTTCTCTCCGAGTCTATTTAGCACTTGATTCCAATTTAAATTAAACACAAACAAGAGGATGGAAGCTGCCCAGCTTCCTTCATTCCCACACTTGTATTGTGACCAATCAGGGAAATTTGAGCACTTTGCAGGTTGTAGCATCTTCTCTTGTGTCACCTCGATAAAATCCCTATGACTCAGCTTCTGTGGCCTCCTCAAGCCCAGAGCTCTGGTTGACCTCAAGAGTCATCACATTGGTTCTAATGCACTTCGCTTTTCAACCCATGCTTATTGTTTTAGTCAACAAGTAGTACTACTTTTAAAGGATCAGTCAATTTTTAAAAAATGATTATAGAGTTAACATAGTGTATTTTGGACCAATAAAGAATAGGTCTTCATCCTACTGTATAGCACAGGGAACTCTACTCGGTACTATGTAATGGCCTATAAGGGAAAAGAATCTTAAAAAGAGTGGCTGTATGTATATGTATAACTGATTCACTTTGCTGTACACCTGAAATTAACACAACATTGTAAGTCAACTATACTCCAATAAAAATTTTAAAAAAGAATAGGTTTTCATCAAAAGTGGTTAATCTCACGAGATTTTTGTTTTGCAGTTAAGTGCTCTGGAACTTCCTTAGGTCATTTCTTAGAACAAGCTTGAGAGTAACCTGGTTAAATTGTAAAGACGCATGAGCTGAAAATAAAAACAGAGGCTAAATTGTTAAAGAGAAATACAGAGTATGCAAGAGTCCTCTGAGAGGAGGCTCTGGTAAAATAAGAAGTCCATGTACAAGGTACCTGGTTTGTTCCAAGTGTAGGGCAGAACCCAGTATAGAAGAATTTATCAGAAAGATTACTATCCTAAAACCTAAGAGCACAGCAAGCAAGTTGATACAAGGAAAGTACTTCAGCAGTAGCAAGGAGTGGCCATTTGGATCACGTAGGAAGACCCAGGCCTACAGAGACCATACACAACATGGTCCCTAAGACTTCTTCCATCACTGAGGAGTCACCACAATTGGAGGTCTCAGATGACCAGCGCTTAGGAATACAATGACTCAGAAGAAAGTCAGAATTAACATAAGAGAGACTCGATACGGAGTCCCAGAAGGTTCAATGGGGGCTTCTTGACAGCCTCTTTCCTACAGTGCTGAACTTAGTAGTACTTAGTAGTACTAGAACTTAGTAGTACTGAGGCTACAGGCTGAATCCAAGTAGCCACCTGGAGGAACACGATGTCTACAAACAAGGTTTGATGGACACCTTCACAAAAGTCTTGGTCAGAAAGCTTCTGAAGGCCATTATGTATGCAGAATAGTTAAGAAGGATGAAAATTTATTCTCATTAGCCTTATGTGAAATCTGTCATGACTTTGTTTCAGGTGTTTTCTTCAAATATTTGTTATGTTAAAGGAGAGTAGCTATTAAGTTTCTACTCCATACAATGAAGGGTTTTAAGAGCTGGGGAAGATACAACTACATACAGTGTTCTCCTCTAGTTAAAGGTATAAAGTACCTATGGAATAAAGACAATTTACCACATGAGGAGACTTAAAAGTAAGTTTCACATAAGAGATGCAGATGAGTCACATTAGAATTTCAAAGAAAGAACCTCTTTGAGTCAGATGGGCAGGGGCAGAGAAGGCTTAAGAAGTTCATTTGTGTCTCAAAGGGGCAGCAGGACCTTAGAAGTTGAAGAAGATTAGGAGAGTTTGGTTAAAGACAGGGGATATGACTGTTACTGTTACAGGTTGAATTGTTTCCCCCCCCAGATTCATTTGTTTAAGTCCTAATTGCCAGTGCCTCAGAGTGTGACCTTATTTGGAAATAAGGTCATTAGAGATGTAATTAGTTTAGATGAAGTCATATTGGAGTAGAGTGGACCCCTAGTCCAATATGACTGGTGTCCTAATAAAACAGGAAATTGGAATACAGACACACATCCATAGAAAAAACACCATGTGAGAACTGGAGTTAGGCTGCCACCAGGAAAGGAACTGCTAGAAGCGAGGAGAAAGTCCTGGAACAGATCCTTCCCTAGCACTTCCAAAGGGAGTCTGACCCTGCTAACTTCTTCATGTCAGACACGTAGGCTCCAGAACTGTGAGACAATAAACTGCGCTCAGTTTGCAGTACAGCGGCCATAGGAAACTAATATAATGACCAGAAATACAGAGGCAAGAAGGTACAGGGCAGGTCCTAGCAAATGCTAAGTCTATAGATGCTACTAACATCTAACACTTTCAGAATGCTTATGTGCTTCATGTGCATTTTTTCATTTGATCCTCACAACCACTCTATAAAGTAAGCTCTACTCTCATCCCGCTTTATGGATGGGAAACAAAGGTTCCGATTGGTTAAGGATTGTCAAAGGCCACACAGCCAGGAAAGTACAGGGGTTCATAAGAGAGCTATTGAAAGAGATGAGGAACTGAAGTGGGACAGAGTGTGATGCACCTTTCAATCTCTGCCATTAATGCATTCCTCTGCACCAGACACAAATCACAGACTAGCAAAAATACACAGCTGAGGAAAATACAGCCAGCATGTTTCACACCTAGAAGAGACCAATAACATGGTCCTGGAATTCTCTCATCTTAGCAATGAGAATTAATATCCAAGAGAAATTAAAAATTGGTATAAGTCCAAATCAAATATTGTAGAGTTACCACTAGGGACCATGCCTGTGGCTCTCAGCCCGGTATCTCTTGACTCCATCACCTACCTGTTTAAACAACATTGACCAGGGAGACCTCTGGGCCATGAGCCCTGTCTCCCTAGCTTTCCTTTTAAAGGGAGATCAGCAGAGTTACCACTGGCTAGAACCTGCCCATGTCCAGATGGGAGATTTCCAATCGGTGGTGCCCTGCCCTGGGTTTTGCACCCACTCCGTGTTCGGACAAAAAGAAAAATGATACCTCTTCTCTGAATTGACACATTATTCTTTCGCCAAGCATGCAAAGTGCTCTTCCCAGGCCTTCTTGGTAAATATTTGCCTTGACTCATCGTAGGTCTGAAACATTGGCTGTCCAGAGAATCAAGATGGTGATTTTGGACTTTTGGAATCTGGAACCCGTGATGAATAGAAATACGACCTTGCGTGCCGTCAGAGGCTCTGGTCTGCCAAGGGAAAACGTACTTTATACAGCCACAAGCTTGACCTCCGACAGCCTTAAAAGGCCTCACATACTCAAAGGTGCATTACCAAGCCTACACTAATTCATCATGATGGCTAAAGTGCTCTGTGTAAACCACAGGAGAGCTGAGTCCCCTGGGCACCCAGGAGTCAGCATTAACTGCTTCGAGTTTAGCATAGGGAACCATAAGTGAACATAGGGTAGAGACTATTTGCATATTGTTTGCAGTAAAGCTTAGAAATGGTTCCAGATGTCCCAGTTGAAACCTCCCCAAAAGTTTATCCCAGGGTGGGACCCAGCCCGGGCCAATCTAATAGCAGTTTTACCCAACCTCTCTCTTCTGACTCTGAATCAGAGTTTGCAGGTTGCAACAAGAATCCTCAAGACAAATTTTTATTCTGAGCAGGCTGGACATGATTTATTAATTCACTTTTGAAATAACAATTGCAGTGGGGAGGGGCCAGCTGAAGGCCTTAATTACATTAGAAAATATGTCTCACTGTCGTCTACCCCCATCCAGGGTACAGAGCACATAATTATCATAATTTTCAAATTTTATTAGTATTATTATTATTTGAAAAATCTGATGGAGAGCAGACTATCGACTTAGCTACTTTGAAGCAGTGGCCAAGTCACATTCGAACCTCCGAATAGACGATTTCCCCAACTTGCTTGTTAAGGCCCTGAAATGGTTGAGCATCTACTGGCTGTTTCTAGCCTCAGATACTATTTTTCCAACAGAACGAGCTTCCCAGCCCCTCTCGACTTTGTACTGAGAGGGAAATGCTCAGGTGTGCTGTTGCCAGTGATTAGGCCAGCCGGGAACTCTCCTTGGACGGGAGGTTGGAAAGCCTTTGGGATCACGGCCTCTCATCCTTGTTAAATGACTGTGAGCGTGTCTGTGTGTGTGCTGCCACATGCACACCTGCCTAGAGGGAAGAGGTTTGCTTTCATTTTTAAAGTCCCAGAGTGTTTTTAAAGAGAAAGCCGCACATTTGCGGATATGCACTTGGGAGTCTGTGTTCAGTAGCCAGGGTGCCGGGCAGACGTCTCAACTGCGATCACTGGCTTTGTTATCAAGTTCCCCTGTCTTACGAGAGCCTCTGTCTCCGGGTTTCTATCTGTCACCCTAGGCCACGCAGACCCTCCCTCTGCTTCTTTGGGTGGCTGTGATGTTTATCAAACTAATGAGTTCAGTCCTTGGGTCAGCACTAAAGTGGCGAGTGTGGCCGCCCTGTGCCCCGGGGGGTTCCCTTTACCTATACATTATCTGCCTTCCATTTGCCAAGCCTCCTCATTCCACGTTTCTTTGATCCTCAGATACTAAGGAAACTCGGGGTGGAGTGAAACCATTTTGAATAATTCAAACTCTCTGTTCAAGTGACTCCATTTAGAAAAACAAAACAAATCACAATGACTTCTTTTAAAAAATAAAAAGTAACAAAAAAGGAGTAGGAAAGACCCATTTAGTTTGTAAATAAATCATCATTCTGCAAACTCTCCTAACCCAGAGAGCTATCCAGTGGTTTTCTGAATAGAGAGCAGCAGAGTAGATAGGACAGTGGGCTTGACCCAAGTGACCTGGAGCCCAGCCCCGGTGCAGCCACTCTCCAGGGCCAAGACCTGGTGAGTAAGCGTTGCCTGGTGCACCCCGGCTTCAGTCTCCTCACAGCTAAAAGTCAGAGGCACGGTACTGGGTCGTCTTACAGAACTTCTCTGAGGATCCTATGATACAGCTCACGTTGGTGTTGGTTAAGATCATTTGAAGTGCTTTGAAAATTCAAGAATGCATTATCAGAACTGACTCAGAGCCTTGAACACAGTAGGAACTGAATAAACATTTCTTGAAGGGAGTAGACTCCCTATTCTCCGTTTTATAACAAGAAACCACATGGATGTTTCACTATCCCCTGAAATGACCCAATTCCTGCCTACATATTCCCTGAGTGCCTGGGCTCAGGTTTTCTTGGTGAAAAGAATTTTAAAAGCAAATCTATCCCAATCTCTCTGAGAAAGAAAGCATTTTATTCTCACCCAAGGACATAGACAAAACTTGTTTATATGGAGCAAATGACGACATTTTAGAGTCAGGAAAGTCTGAAAATGAAGGAGCCTAAGAGAAATTAAGGTTCCGTTTTATCTCCCTACTTCATTTTCAGAGAAAGAAACCAAAGTTCCTGAACTGTTTGGCTTTGTTACGCAGCCGAGGAAGGTCTCCGATTTCCCACCAGGTACTGTAACCTTTGTGCCGCCTTTTCACTGGTAAGATTGCTCTAGGAGAATATAACTTCAGAAAACTGCTGTTGTCTGAATGCCTTGCTTTACAGAGGAGAAGCCTGAGGTCCACATGGCCCTCTGCTGAGTCTGAAGGAGGAGTAGCTACAGTTACCTGGAAAGACAGAGGAAAGCCTTTTTCTCCAGGCTCCGAGCAGCACCCTGGTGACCTGTGGTGGACAGCTGTTTTTTGGGGAGAAGCTATACAAAAACTTTCCTCTCAGAGGTGCTCTATTCTTCTCTAAGGCCGTATCTGACAAAGTGCTCGCTACTTCAGCGGTCTCTGGTGGAGATGACAAGAGGCAAAAGTGCTGTGTTCAGAGGAAACGCTCCTTTCCCAACCCCTCCTCACTAGGAACAGCCACTTCTCTCTTCAGGTAACAGGCAAATATTGTTGAGCCCCTGCTGCTCCTCCCAGCATTCGCTTTGGTTTCTTTCACCCAACTGGATAAGTTGGTCTTCTCCTCAGGTTAGGAAAAAAGAAGAAAGGTTTTCTTCTTTGGCTTTGTTGGTTGGGTTGTATGAGATCTGACAAGGAAGAGTCAAGACCAAGGAAAGGAGTTTAAGAGTCGAAGCTTCTTTAGGTCTTCCTAAGCAAGAGTAAATGCACCTTTAAATAGGCGGGTACCACGTGAAGCTGGTGCATCCCTCCCTTCTACCCAGTGGTTTCAGGATGCAGCTCTCTGATACCTATGGAAAAAATGATTAAAGCTTTCCCTGAAAGACATATTACCTCCAAGCACTATTATTTCAGAGATCAGAGCCTCTCCACTTGGACAAACACCCTGGATACCTGAAAGGAAGGGGAATAAATGGGCCATGAAACCCCAGGAGTAGAAGGAATAAAATGACATAGTATCCTAAACCTGAACACACTATGGTCTACTGTTGGTTTTAAAAATTAAAGCGTACTCCACCTAGAGCTTACACTTTCTGCCAGCCCTTCAGTATGTGGGAAGATACGTGTTCACAGTTCCTTTGGGAGAGTGTCAAGAAGAGAGACGCAAATGGCTTGTGTTTCAGCTCTTCCCACAAACACCCCCTCCTCCTCTCTAACTCCAGACTCCTCTAGGCCAACTGTCTTATTCTGTAACCTATCTATATGGTGTTACTGCTAGTGAAAACATCTTGATCATCAAAATATGAAAAGCTGGAGCACATTGAGATGGGTCGCACTCTTTGGAGTGTAACATAGGAAGAAAGCCCATTCTTCCTAGAGAGAAGCTGACTCAACTTGTGAGTGCTAAAGTCAGCCTGGGAGGCTTGCAGATCCACTGGTCTGCAGTCTAGTTTCCTCCATCCGCATCTCTGTAGAATTTCCCTCATCCCCGTACACACGTCCCATTTGCCCCTCTGCTCTTTCGGTCTTATCGTGGATACCAGTTTCAAACGGATTTGACCTGCTGGAAATTGGGTGGAACATGACAGTGCCTCCACTGAACTCTTTGGTCAGCTTGGGAGATGGCAGAGCTGACCCCATGAGGTATGGGGGAGGAAGTGGAAGATTAAGACCTCAGCGAGGCAGCCAGAGAACATGCCAAGGTGATCCAGTCAAGCAGGAGGCTGAGTGGTACCATCTGTGTTGTGGCTTTTGGGGCGGTGGTGAGCAGGACACAAGGGCAGCAGAGAACAGTGAGGCCCAACACCTGGCCAGACCAGCAGTGCTCATTCCCTTTGGCTTATCCTGAAACGGAAGAGTCGCCTTTGGCTCAGACGCTTTTAAAGAATTCTTCACCTCCCTTGTCTTGAACGTTTATTGTCAACATCCCACTTCCTGCTCCCATTCTTCTCCCCGCTTTGGAAAGGTGTAGAAGAGGTACCATATGTGGACTCCCTCCGCTGACATGTTTCTAAAAGACCTTGTCGACTGGTACTCATTGTTGTGACTGCAGACTTCCATTCATCCTGGCTGCTGTCGCAGACTTCTTTTGCTTTCACATTCTCGGCCAATCCCACATTCCCATGTTGTTTCGTTGCCACTGACAAGACTTCAGCTTCCAGAGTCTCCTACTTCACCATTGCAACAGCCTTCCTAGCTGTCCTTCAGCGTGTAGCCCTCGATCTGTAGAGCTCAGGGTGACTTTAGCTGACGGCTCCTGCTACTTGGAGCCCGTTTTCCCCTCTGCCAAGAGAGCCCAGGCACCACCTTGACTCCTTTATTCACGGTAGAGGCTGTTGAGAAGCGTACGCATTTCAGGTGGGCTGTGTTTAGGAACTCAGAGCACATCATTCACAACTTATCTCTGTTGATATGCGCATTGTTGACCCGCACCTCTCAAGGCCACCAATCAAGGCTGCAACTTTCTATCTCCAACAAAACCCCTGTGATTTGATGGACTCACTGGGCAATATTAAAACCTGAGGAGGGAAGCGGAAAGGGAGGCTTTATGAAAGTAACTTCACAACACTATCCAATTATTAGTATGCTTTTTCATAATACCGACGGTTTCACATTTTATTGAGAGAGAGAATTTTTCCCTGGCTCTCTTGGGAATGATTTTATTGAAAGCATCAGAAAGAAGAAGATGGCTGCAATCATTTCCACAGTGCCAGGGGTCAGACTCTTTGACTGGTTTGGTGTAATGTGCACATATAAAATTTCACTCAGTGCTTATTCATTGCCTTTTATTTAATATATAATCTGGTTAGATCTACTTTTGTTTCTTTACATATACTGCTTGCCTGCCTTACACTCTTCCTTTGGCTGCTTTAATATGTATATATTAAATCATCTACATCTCTATTTTTCTATTTCCTCTGATCAGGAGTCTTGCATGAAGGGAACACTTCTTTGCTTTTGCTCTTTTTACACAGTAAGTCCAGTGGCAGAGGTAGAAATGTGCATTTATCCATAGCAAAGCACTTAACTGGTGATAGCCATTTAGTTTAGAATGCTGTTGTCCCTTCAAACGTAAATGCTTTCTCCTTTCCTTCCCCTCTTTCCTTTCCCTGTATTCCATACACATTCCCATCCAATTAAAAATCAGTCTCACTGAAGGGGAGAGGGGGAAGATGGCGGAAGAGTAAGACGCGGAGACCACCTTCCTCCCCTACACGTGGAACAACTCCTACAGAACACCTACTGAACGCTGGCAGAAGACCTCAGACCTCCCAAAAGGCAAGAAACTCCCCACGTACCTGGGTAGGGCAAAAGAAAAAAGAATAAACAGAGACAAAAGGATAGGGACGGGGCCTGCACCAGCGGGACGGAGCTGTGAAGGAGTAAACGTTTCCACACACTAGAAGCCCCTTCACGGGCGGAGACTGCGGGTGGCGGAGGGGGGAAGCTTCAGAGCCGTGGGGGAGAGCGCAGCCACAGGGGTGCGGAGGGCAAAGCGGGGAGATTCCCGCACAGAGAACCGGTGCCGACCGGCACTCCCCCGCCCGAGAGGCTTGTCTGCTCACCCGCCGGGGCGGGCGGGGCTGGGAGCTGAGGTTCGGGCTTCGGTCGCAGCGCAGGGAGAGGACTGGGGTTGGCGGCGTGAACATAGCCTGCAGGGGGTTACTGCGGCGCCACGGCTAGCCGGGAGGGAGTCCGGGGAAAAGTCTGGAGCTGCCGAACAGGCAAGAGACTTTTTCTTCCCTCTTTGCTTCCTGGTGCGCGAGGAGAGGGGATTAAGAGCACCGCTTAAAGGAGCTCCAGAGACGGGCGCGAGCCGCGGCTGAAAGTGCGGACCCCAGAGACGGGCATGAGACGCTAAGGCTGCTGCTGCCGCCACCAAGAAGCCTGTGTGCGAGCACAGGTCACTATCCACACCCCGCTTCCGGGAGCCTGTGCAGCCCGCCACTGCCAGGGTCCCGGGATTCAGGGACCACTTCCCCGGGAGAACGCACGGCGCGCCTCAGGCTGGTGCAACGTCACGCAGGCCTCTGTCGCCGCAGGCTCGCCCCGCACTCCGTGCCCCTCCCTCCCCCGGCCTGAGTGAGCCAGAGCCCCCGAGTCAGCGGCTCCTTTCCCCGCACTCTGTGCCCCTCCCTCCCCCCGGCCTGAGTGAGCCAGAGTCCCCGAGTCAGCGGTTCCTTGAACCCCGTCCTGTCTGAGCGAAGAACAGATGCCCTCCTGCGACCTACACGCAGAGGCGGGGCCGAATCCAAAGCTGAGCCTCGGCAGCTGTGCGAACAAAGAGAAAGGGAAATCTCTCCCAGCAGCCTCAGGAGCAGCGGATTAAATCTCCACAATCAACTTGATATACCCTGCATCTGTGGAATACATGAATAGACAACCAATCATCCCAAATTGAGGAGGTGAACTTTGAGAGCAAGATTTATTATTTTTTCCCCTTTTCCTCTTTTTGTGAGTGTGTATGTGTATGCTTCTGTGTGAGATTTTGTCTGTATAGCTTTGCTTTCACCATTTGTCCTAGGGTTCTATCCGTCCGTTTTTTTTTTTTACTTAAAATTTTTTTTTCTCAATAATTATTTTTTATTTTAATAACTTTATTTTATCTTGCTTTATTTTATTGTATTTTTTCTTCTTTCTTTCTTTCTACTTTTTCTCCCTTTTATTTTGAGCTGTGTGGATGAAAGGCTCTTGGTGCTGCAGCCAGGAGTCAGTACTGTGCCTCTGAGGTGGGAGAACCAACTTCAGGACACTGGTCCACAAGAGACCTCCCAGCTCCACATAATATCAAATGGCGAAAATCTCCCAGAGATCTCCATCTCAACACCAGCACCCAGCTTCACTCAACGACCAGCAAGCTACAGTGCTGGACACCCTATGCCAAACAACTAGAAAGACAGGAACACAACCCCACCCATTAGCAGAGAGGCTACCTAAAATCATAGTAAGTCCCCAGGCACCCCAAAACACACCACCAGACGTCGACCTGCCCACCAGAAAGACAAGATCCAGCCTCATCCACCAGAACACAGGCACTAGTCCCCTCCACCAGGAAGCCTATACAGCCCACTGAACCAACTTTAGCCACTGGGGACAGACACCAAAAACAACAGGAACTACGAACCTGCAGCCTGCAAAAAGGAGACCACAAACACAGTAAGATAAGCAAAATGAGAAGACAGAAAAACACACAGCAGATGAAGGAGCAAGGTAAAAACCCACCAGACCTAACAAATGAAGAGGAAATAGGCAGTCTACCTGAAAAAGAATTCAGAATAATGATAGTAAACATGATCCAAAATCTTGGAAATAGAATAGAGAAAATGCAAGAAACATTTAACAAGGACCTAGGAGAACTAAAGATGAAACAAGCAACGATGAACAACACAATAAATGAAATTAAAAATACTCTAGATGGGATCAATAGCAGAATAACTGAGGCAGAAGAAAGGATAAGTGACCAGGAAGATAAAATAGTGGAAATAACTACTGCAGAGCAGAATAAAGAAAAAAGAATGAAAAGAACTGAGAACAGTCTCAGACACCTCTGGGACAACATTAAACACACAAACATTTGAATTATAGGGGTCCCAGAAGAAGAAGAGAAAAATAAAGGAACTGAGAAAATATTTGAAGACATTATAGTTGAAAACTTCCTAATATAGGAAAGGAAATAGTCAATCAAGTCCAGGAAGCGCAGAGAGTCCCATACAGGATAAATCCAAAGAAAAACACGCAACGGCAAATATTAATCAAACTGTCAAAAATTAAATACAAAGAAAACATATTAAAAGCAGCAAGGGAAAACAAATAACACACAAGGGATTCCCCCTAAGGTTAACAGCTGATCTTTCAGCAGAAACTGTTCCGGTCAGAAGGGACTGGCAGGACATATTTAAAGTGATGAAGGAGAAAAACTTCCAACCAAGATTACTCTACCCAGCAAGGATCTCATTCAGTTTTGATGGAGAAATTAAAACCTTTACAGACAAGCAAAAGCTGAGATAGTTCAGCACCACCAAACGAGCTTTACAACAAATGCTAAAGGAACTTCTCTAGGCAAGAAACACAAGAGAAGGAAAAGACCTACAATAGCAAACCCAAAACAATTAAGAAAATGGGAATAGGAACATATCGAAAATTACCTTAAATGTAAATGGATTAAATGCTCCCACCAAAAGACACAGACTGGCTGAATGGATACAAAAACAAGACCCATATATATGCTGTCTACAAGAGACCCACTTCAAACCTAGAGACACATACAGACTGAAAGTAAGGGGATGGAAAAAGATATTCCATGCAAATGGAAACCAAAAGAAAGCTGGAGTAGCAATTCTCCTATCAGAGAAAATAGACTTTAAAATAAAGACTATTAGAAAAGACAAAGAAGGACACTACATAATGATCAAGGGATCAATCCAAGAAGAAGATATAACAATTGTAAATATTTATGCACCCAACGTAGGAGCACCTCAATACATAAGGCAAATAGTAACAGCCATAAAAGGGGAAATTGACGGTAACACATTCATAGTAGGGGACTTTAACACCCCACTTTCACCAGGGACAGATCATCCAAAATGAAAATAAATAAGGAAACACAAGCTTTAAATGATACATTAAACAAGATGGACTTAATTGATATTTATAGGACATTCCATCCAAAAACAAAAGAATACACATTTTTCTCAAGTGCTCATGGAACATTCTCCAGGAAAGATCATATCTTGGGTCACAAATCAAGCCTTGGTAAATTTAAGAAAAATGAAATTGTGTCAAGTATCTTTTCCAACCACAACGCTATGAGACTAGATATCAGTTACAGGAAAAAATCTGTAAAACATACAAACACATGGAGACTAAACAATACACTACTTAATAACCAAGAGATCACTGAAGAAATCAAAGAGGAAATCAAAAAATACCTAGAAACAAATGGCAATAGAGACATGATGACCCAAAACCTATGGGATGCAGCAAAAGCAGTTCTAAGAGGGAAGTTTATAGCAATAAAATCCTACCTTAAGAAACAGGAAACATCTCAAATAAACAACCTAAACTTGCACCTAATGCAATTAGAGAAAGAAGAACAAAAAAACCCCAAAGTTAGCATAAGGAAAGAAATCATAAATATCAGACCAGAAATAAATGAAGAAGAAGTGAAGGAAACAATAGCAAAGATCAATAAAACTAAAAGCTGGTTCTTTGAGAAGATAAATAAAATTGATAAACCATTAGCCAGACTCATCAAGAAAAAAAGGGAGAAGACTCAAATCAATAGAATTAGAAATGAAAAAGGAGAAGTAACAACTGACACTGCAGAAATACCGAAGATCATGAGAGATTACTACAAGCAACTCTATGCCAATAAAATGGACAACCTGGAAGAAATGGACAAATTCTTAAAAATGCAGAACCTGCCAAGACGTAATCAGGAAGAAATAGAAAATATGAACAGACCAATCACAAGCACTGAAATTGAAACTGTGATTAAAAATCTTCCAGCAAACAAAAGCCCAGGACCAGATGGCTTCAGAGGCGAATTCTATCAAACATTTAGAGAAGAGCTAACACCTATCCTTCTCAAACTCTTCTAAAATATAGCAGAGGGAGGAACACTCCCAAACTCATTCTATGAGGCCACCATCACCCTGATACCAAAACCAGACAAGGATGTCACAAAGAAAGAAAACTATAGGCCAATATCACTGATGAACATAGATGCAAAAATCCTCAACAAAATACTAGCAAACAAAATCCAACAGCACATTAAAAGGATTATACACCATGATCAAGTGGGGTTTATTCCAGGAATGCAAGGATTCTTCAATATACGCAAATCAATCAACGTGATCCACCATATTAACAAATTGAAGGAGAAAAACCATATGTCATCTCACTAGATGCAGAGAAAGCTTTCAACAAAATTCAACACCCATTTATGATAAAAACCCTGCAGAAAGTAGGCATAGAGGGAACTTTTCTCAACATAATAAAGGCCATATATGACAAACCCACAGCCAACATCGTCCTCAATGGTGAAAAACTGAAAGCATTTCCACTAAGATCAGGAACAAGACAACGTTGCCCACTCTCACTACTCTTATTCAACATAGTTTTGGAAGTTTTAGCCACAGCAATCAGAGAAGAAAAAGAAATAAAAGGAATCCAAATCGGAAAAGAAGAAGTAAAGCTGTCACTGTTTGCAGATGAAATGATACTATACATAGGGAATCCTAAAGATGCTACCAGAAGACTACTAGAGCTAATCAATGCATTTGGTAAAGTAGCAGGATACAAAATTAATGTACAGAAATCTCTGGCATTCCTATACACTAATGATGAAAAATCTGAAAGTGAAATCAAGAAAACACTCCCATTTACCATTGCACCAAAAAGAATAAAATATCTAGGAATAAACCTACCTAAGGAGACAAAAGACCTGTATGCAGAAAATTATAAGACACTGATGAAAGAAATAAAAGATGACACAAATAGATGGAGAGATATACCATGTTCTTGGATTGGAAGAATCAACATTGTGAAAATGACTCTACTACCCAAAGCAATCTACAGATTCAATGCAATCCCTATCAAACTACCACTGGCATTTTTCACAGAACTAGAACAAAGAATTTCACAATTTGTATGGAAACACAGAAGACCCCGAATAGCCAAAGCAATCTTGAGAACGAAAAACAGAGCTGGAGGAATCAGGCTCCCTGACTTCAGACTATACTACAAAGCTACAGTAATCAAGACAGTATGGTACTGGCACAAAAACAGAAATACAGATCAATGGAACAGGATAGAAAGCCCAGAGATAAACCCACGCATATATGGTCACCTTATCTTTGATAAAGGAGGCAGGAATGTACAGTGGAGAAAGGACAGTCTCTTCAGTGAGTGGTGCTGGGAAAACTGGACAGGTACATGTAAAAGTATGAGATTAGATCACTCCCTAACACCATACACAAAAATAAGCTCAAAATGGATTAAAGACCTAAATGTAAGGCCAGAAACTATCAAACTCTTAGAGGAAAACATAGGCAGAACACTCTATGATGTAAATCACAGCAGTATCCTTTTTGACCCACCTCCTAGAGAAATGGAAATAAAAACAAAAATAAACAAATGGGACCTAATGAAACTTCAAAGCTTTTGCACAGCAAAGGAAACCATAAACAAGACCAAAAGACAACCTCAGAATGGGAGAAAATATTTGCAAATGAAGCAACTGACAAAGGATTAATCTGCAAAATTTACAAGCAACTCATGCAGCTCAATAACAAAAAACCAAACAACCCAATCCAAAAATGGGCCGAAGACCTAAATAGACATTTCTCCAAAGAAGATATACAGATTGCCAACAAACACATGAAAGAATGCTCAACATCATTAATCACTAGGGAAATGCAAATCAAAACTACAATGAGATATCATCTCACACCGGTCAGAATGGCCATCATCAAAAAATCTAGAAACAATAAATGCTGGAGAGGGTGTGGAGAAAAGGGAACACTCTTGCACTGCTGGTGGGAATGTGAATTGGTACAGCCACTATGGAGAACAGTATGGAGGTTCCTTAAAAATCTACAAATAGAACTACCATATGACCCAGCAATCCCACTACTGGGTGTATACCCTGAGAAAACCATAATTCAAAAAGAGTCATGTACCAGAATGTTCATTGCAGCTCTATTTACAATAGCCAGGAGATGGAAGCCACCTAAGTGTCCATCATTGGATGAATGGATAAAGAAGATGTGGCACATGTATACAATGGAATATTACTCAGCCATAAAAAGAAACGAAATTGAGTTATTTGTAGTGAGGTGGATGGACCTAGAGTCTGTCATACAGAGTGAAGTAAGTCAGAAAGAGACAAATACCGTATGCTAACACATATATATGGAATCTAAGAAAGAAAAAAAAAGTCATGAAGCACCTAGGGGTAAGACGGGAATAAAGACACAGACCTACTAGAGAATGGACTTGAGGATATGGGGAGGGGGAAGGGTAAGCTGTGACAAAGTGAGAGAGTGGCATGGACATATATACACGACCAAACGTAAAATAAATAGCTAGTGGGAAGCAGCCGCATAGCACAGGGAGATCAGCTTGGTGCTTTGTGACCGCCTGGATGGGTGGGATAGGGAGGGTGGGAGGGAGGGAGACGCAAGAGGGAAGAGATATGGGAACATATGTATATGTATAACTGATTCACTTTCTTATAAAGCAGAAACTAACACAGCATTGTAAAGCAATTATACTCCAATAAAGATGTAAAAAATAAAAAATCAGTCTCACTGCACAGTCAACAGAGAGTATTTTTAAATACAATAGATTTTTCAGTTGAATTATTAAAATGCAAAAAACCAAATCCAAGAGCTAAGTTTCTAAGGAGAGCTTTCTGACTAAAAGCTTCTAGTCAAAGGACATGAGACCCAAGGAGACAGACGGAAAATGATCATTTTTATCTGTGAGAGTCCAATAGCTCTCAAGATACGGGACTCCTTGATAAAGTTGGCTTAGAGGATGACACTGAGTCCTGGACCAAAATGGTTGCTTCTTATACCTCTCCAATGGATTGATGCCTAACTGAGTCTTGTTGAAAAGTTGAACTATAGGTTCCCAATTTGTTCAGTAGCCTATTATAGAAAGATCCAAAAACATTGCCTAAATAAAACAAATGTACTTATCTCCCACATAAGAGTAGTTTGTAAGGAGGCAATCTAGGGCTTCCAGGGTAACTCCGTTAAGTCATCCAGGGCCTGTATTCTCCTAAGTTAAGGCTTTGCAATGTTATGAGTCTGTACTTGTGATCCAATTAAGTGTACCCCCTCACTCCTTAAAGAGACTTTTCAAATATTCCATGTAACACTCTCACTTTCATCTCTGTGGCCAAAACTTGGTCAATGGCCATACTGAGTTGCAAAGGAGGCTGGGTCACCTAGTCTTTTAGCTAGATAATATTGGGCTTGCTATGCGTCAGGGTTCTTATTTCTAAAGAAGGATAGAAAGAACATTGAGAGGTACCTAGCAGTCACTACAAAACTTGGCTGTGAAAGGATTATTTCTATAATCTAAATCTAATCTTATCTCCTTCCTGTTGACTCCCCATCATCTATAATATAAAAACCAGTCTTATAATAATGATATACAAGTAGGATGGCCATATAATTTATCATGTAAACTGGGATATCCTTGAGAGTAAAAGGGACACCAGGACAACAGGGGTCTACTGACTGTCCCAGGAAAGTTGGTATGAATGATCCAAGTCCAAACCACCTTTCAGAGCTCATCTCTCTCTCATTTCCCCAACAGCACTTCATTCTGTATCTATAACAATAATTAAAATTTCCCCAAACACAACATGATTCTCTACACGTCATCACTCTGGTCTGGAATTCCCTGCCAATCTTATATCTGGCAAATTCCTATTCATGCCCTCTACCTCCTACCCCAGCTCAGCTGTTGCCCTGAGAAATCTCCCCTAACCAGTCTCTCTCAATTTTCAGAGGCTTCATCACTTCCTTTTCTGTGCTTTTTTTCCATTGAAAATTATTTGCTTTCATGTTTACCTCACTGTCAGAATAGGCTAGGTTATGGTATGGCAACAGCCAAACTCTTCAATATTTATTTATTGCTCACACTTTATGACCAACTCCAGTTGGCTGAAAGGCCCTGTTCTTGGTAGTTTATTGTAGGGTGACTGAAGCTACAGTGAATTTGATGTCAGGAGCCAAGTGTCTGTGTCCAAAAGGACGAGCCAAGCCAGAAATAAAAAGGTGGGAAGTGAGCTCCAAGAAAAAGATTGGGATCACCATCCTATTTCTCAACCCAGATATATAGGTCAATATTCCAGGGCTTATGGGATAAGTGATCACTGATCAGAGATGAAAGTTGGCTGAGTTCTGCTCTGATATTAGCATTCTGCCAGGAACATGCAGACAGGTTTGGTGAATAAGAAAGAGAGAGAGAGAGAGAGAGAGAAGACATCCCTGAAAGTCCCTCAGATGGTGGGAAGAGATGACAAACCTTGTCTAACAGGAGGTATGCTGCAGATAACTGAGGAATGGTCAGTTATTATCAATAAAACTAAGTCCATCCTTCCAACCCATGTTTTCATGTAGGCATGCCACATCTCTTCTTGCCTGAGTCATCAGAGATGCGGTTGCCACCTTCTGAAGAGCCGAGTAAGTACACGGGAGTTGACTGCCCCTTTGCGCGGCAAGTTGGGGAGGACGTCACATCCACTGGCGTCCGCCTGCATGACTGGAAGGTCTGGGTCGGTAAGCATTCCATTTAGTTAACTGTTAATGACCATAAAGGATGATGGGGAGGCCCTTAGTAGGAAAACATCCTGAAAAGAAAAGCTATTCTAATTAACACTCGGAGGTGCACATTACGCTCGGGGAATGGCGGCTACTAATAACAGTGGCGATGATATGCAAAATTCCTTAGAATATGTGAGCTAGGGGCCGCCACATGGTTTTTCAGTGGCTCCTCGTCACACCATCCAAAAGGCTGCTCAAGGCCAAATACATAAAACGTTTGGCACAAGGAGTGTGGAAAATGTTCCAATGATGCGTTTGTTCAGTAAACAGAGCAGCCACTGGTGTCACAGGCCAGCCAAGGCAGAGGAGGAGAGGGCGAGATGGCCCCAGCCACAGTAGCAAAGAAAAGGACTGAGCAGCAAGAACTGAGAAAAAGGACATGGGAAGCAAAGACCTTGAAAGAAAATAGTACTGGGCTCCACTCCAGGCCTGAATTTATGAAGACCCTGGGCCAATACAAACTAAAATGGCGGCATCCTTTCACAGAGGGGCTTCACTGTCAGGCACTATTATTCCAATTGCTGGCGCTTGAATGAAATGTGGTATAATTGGGTCTCCAAGCCTCCGCATCAGGCGACATCAGTTGCCATTTTTAAAAATGATGGTGGCGGGGAAGGAGATTCCTTTTTCTTTTCAGTGTTTTGAAGTTGCCACACTCTCTGTGCCACTTGTACACTATTTGGAAGGACGGTGGGACTCCTGGAGGGGTCTAAAATGCCAGTGGCTGAGCCCATGAAGAGATATGGGGAGTTGATGGCAGAGGTGCTAAACGTACCAGAGGAGGCAGGGTTAAAGTGGGTCCCATGACACGTCTTTCTAAGGCTCCCTTTTCGTGCCGTTTTTCTTCCCCATCAAAGAGTGGGTTCCCCGCCCCCCTTCCTCTGGCTTTCCTTCTCTCCATTTTGCATATAATGACTGGGATCTTGTCCAGCTTTGGTATTTTTTTGTTCCCTTGGACTTATTAATGTGACGTCTATGGTTGTGAGTCAGAAAAATTGCTGTCAGAAAGAAAAACCTATTCCATGCCAAATGGATAACTCCTCCCCCGGTGTGGCACTGTGGATACACATGCCTTTGTGTGTGCTGTTTGCTTCAATGCTGTTTCCAGATTTGGGGTGCAGGTAGAGGAAGGAGAGAAACTTGGGGAATATTTAAGCATCTTTGTATTCTTCAGTTATACCTACAAAAATAGAAGCAAAGTTGTGGGGTTTTTTTTTTTCTTAATGTGTGTGTATGTGTATGAAAATTGTCTTTAAAGCAAAAAGACAATCTGAGTTTTAGACTCTCCTCTGAGCAGCAGAGTAATATTCAGAACATAATTCCCTCTGGTCTAAAATGCTTTCCTTCCCCACCAGTGAGCATCTCCTTCCCCGTTAGTCTTAATAGAAGTAAATAAATATAATTTGCAATGTAATCTGGAATCTTTGCTTCAAAAGTCCCTATGCCAAGGGAAAACTGGCAAATACAGTTTAAGCCAATGTCTTCCAAAAATAGTTCTTATAGTTTCAGATTTTTTTTTTTTTTTGACTGTGCCACACAGCATGTGGGATCCTAGTTCCCTGACGAGGGATCGAACCTGCACCCCCTGCATTAGAAGCTTGGAGTCTTAACCACTAGACCGCCAGGGAAGTCCCTATTTTCAGATTTTTTAATACCCAGTTGAGGAATCAGAGACTCCTCCTATATCACATGATGTCATAGTATGAAACTAAAACAAATATGAAAGTGCTGTTATGACGTTCTTTACAAAAATGTAATATTTATCCCTAAGCATAGAGTCAAGTGGGTAATAATATGAGATTGGCACTGGTTCTGAAAAAAAGAAATGCTTTTTTTCCGCCAAGTCCGTGTGTCACATTATCAAGTATGGGGAAATTTTAGAGTGTTGCTAACTCAGGCATTGTGGTCTATAAGAGCACATGACCTCAGTTTTACTTCAGTTAAAAGGTTGAGTTGATTCATGTGGTGGTCTTGGGAGAGCCACTTCCTCTCCCTCACTTCTCATCTGTAAGATGGGCTAATAAATTCTTCTCTCCATACCCCACCAATATCCTGGGAAGAGACTCATAATAGACTCACTCAGTCATCATGCATTTATTATTCAACACACAGAAGTGTACAAGGCACTTACCAAGGGGCTATGTATGTATGGGAAAGCATCACCAGTCTCTGCCTCCTTAAGCCTTCCCTTCCCCTCATTGACTCTTCTAACAGCATCCTTGACTGCATTTGTTCTCTTAGCTGTGAAAGGCAGGAACACCAGATGGTCCCAACCCCCAACTCCTAAAGGAACAGGAAGCAGATACAGACAGCGTCCCATCTCTCTCTGCTCTGATAATGGTCTTGGACGCAGTAGATACTGGGCTGAGAGGTAGAACCAGACGGTCATTTCTGACAATGGGTTTCTCTCTTTATAACTAACTGCTGGAGAAACAGGCCCCAGGCTGTTCAGGGGGCTGCTGTGAATTCCTTTTGCCTTCGGTGAGGCCAACCCACAGAGCTGAGAGGGACTGTGAGAATGTTATTGCAACTTCTTAATTCAAAACATCTCTAGCAAGAGACTTCCCGGGATGGGGCTGGAGGAAATGGGGCTGCTCAGCTGGGATGAATTACTGAGAGTGCTGGGTTATTTTTGCCCCCTAGTGGTTAGAGGCTTAGGGACCCCCATGAGCTAAATGGTTCTCGGCACCAGGAGGATATTCACCACTGAAAAAAGGAGGCCGTTGGGTGGAGCAGAAGGACACCACATAGAATCAGCAGATGGTCTGACCTCAGCTCTCAAGACCCCAGTCCCCACACCTGCAAATTGAAAAGGATGGACTAGATCACAAAGAATTCTTTCTTTCACTTTTATTAGTATTTGACTCCAGAAACATAACCTGTGGCACTGCGATTCCTCCCACATGTTTCCTAAGGGCAACAGAGGCGGAGCGTAAGGTCCTGCAACTTGCTCACTGAATCTCACAACATTGCAAAAACATGTGAACATGCCATTGATTCTTTTCTTCCTGTGTCAACTTTCTAGGCTTTCGGATGCATTCTACTACAGTAGGGGAATAATGACTCCATAGCATCTGTACAATTTAAAGT
Organism: Tursiops truncatus; assembly: GCF_011762595.2. Taxonomy (NCBI): domain Eukaryota; kingdom Metazoa; phylum Chordata; class Mammalia; order Artiodactyla; family Delphinidae; genus Tursiops; species Tursiops truncatus. The sequence goes on along the minus strand of NC_047047.1, from coordinate 39,776,843 downwards.
CAAGCTGCAGACATGCATTTCTCTGGCTAGTGTTTCCAACTCAGAGACTCCTTACCACTTCCTCTCATTTTTTGGCCTAAAGAGAAATGGATTGCGTGCTCTTTTCTGGTGCTGTACCAGGTCTGCACGAAACTCAAGGTATCATTTAATCAAAGTCAATCAAGTTGAGAGGATGAAATGGATTGGAGGTACATTATTCAAAGGGAGTTAGAGTTAAGTTTTCAGGGCACGAAAGTGACCCTGGATCACCAGGGAGTGTCAACAAGAAGAATTTCAGGTAACTAGAAAAAAATGGATTGCACTGTTCAGTTAAAAGTGGCGGAAAATAAGAAACTCATAAACTCCTTTACTAAAACTTCTTTCTGTCTGGCTAGAGTGAAAACGGAGACAATGAAATCATTTTCAGCAAATTATTAGTGCAATATATTTCTTTTCCTTTCAAGAAAAGGAAACTAAAGGATGGTTGTGGCCTTTTGTTGTAGATAGCTTTTCAGAACAGTATAACGTAAACAGATTATCTGCAGTGTTTATTCAGTGTGAAAAAACAGTTCCAAGAGCCCCAGGTGCTTGCCAAGATCATAATTGTACCTTCTTAAATACTTTCATTACTTGGAAGCACAATAAGTGAGGCTGGGACACATGCTTTCCATTTTCTTGTCAACAAAACACCTCCAAGAAATTAAGCTCTATTTTCTCTAGAAAATTTCTCTAGAACTATTCAGAGTATATGAAAAGGAAAGGGAGGTGGGGCTTTGGTTTAATTTCTTTATGACCTTGAAAAGAAGCACATAAAATCTCCCCTCCAAAGGAAAAAAAAAGAAAGGTGGTGGCTCAAATGTGGGGTACAGGGTGCCTCAAAACCAGAGTATTTGGTTCAGCGAGGATTCAGGAGTGCAGAGTGTTCAGGAAACATGACTGGATTGACACACAGTAGGTTGTTTTGTGGAAGGAGCTGAGCCATGCTGGGGTGTGAGGGGTGCAAGGAACCATAGGACGAAGTTCAGATTATATATGGGAGAACTCACTGGGCCAAGTCCCCTTCCGCAGGGGCTTGCCTGCTCATAAGGTGAAGGGGGATCCAATTCTGCTGGTGCATTTTAGTAACTTCTGAATCAGTTAGCTATCCCACGCACCCAGTCTCAGGATAAAAAGTCAGATTAGCCTCTGTGCCCCTAACCTCACAGGAGGTTTCGTTCATAAGGAGAGCGTTTCTCTGTCCTCCCTCCTAACCTGTCCTTTTTCCTCTCACCTTCAGTCACTGTATTTTCACCAGCTTCTTCGTCAGGCTTCAATCCCTCCGGGTATGCCACAGCTGCTTGTATATATATACAAACATGTACCTTCGTGGAGCCCCTGCTCCATTTTTCGTAGTTTGATCATCATATGATAGTGGTGAAAGTTCTCCTAGACCTGGAGCATCCTGAAAAGATACAGAAATCAGAAATGATGCAAGGCAAAACTTCAACAAATTTTCCGTATCTGTGTTCCTCTCTTTGATCACATTCACCTCAAAACCACTGCTTGGAGGGGTATGCTGGCTTCTAGAGAGTGTGAGAGAGAGACAGAGAGAGTCTGTGTGTGCCTGTGTAGGAACTGAATGAACTGGAACTTGTCTAATCAAAATGGTCAACTAATTAGAATTTTTCTGCACGTGAATTTTAGGGGAAATGAAAAGGAATCAGGGAATTCACAATATTAAACTCCTCTGCTGGACACTTATGCACGCATTATTTGGGTTAATCTTCACACACACCTTCCCAGGTAGGTTTTTCTAAGCCCATTTTACAGACAAGGAAACTTAGGCTCAAAGAGTTTAAAACAGAGGCCAGCAAATTATGTCCCGTAGACCAAACCTGCTCCACACCTGCTTTTGTAAGAAAGTTTGTTAGAACTCAGTGCTACCCGTAAGTTTCGGAAGCTCCTTCAGGCGACCACAGCGTAGTTGGGTCGTTGTTCCAGAGACTGGATGGCCTAGAAGGCCATACTGAAGATCTGGTTTTTTACTGAACAAGTTTGTCAACCTCTTGTTTCAGTAGTATCACTATCTTCACCCAAAACATATGTGATACAGAGAGGATTTGACCGTTAACCTTTACCTTTCTGGTCCCAGACCCTACTGGATTTTGAGACAAGAAGCAAGAAAGTACAATGATGTCAGGATTTTTTATTGACTGAGCACAATTGCAAACCATTATTTTATTTATAAAAAAGAAAGAAAAAATTACACTGGAATGCTCTGAGGTCAGTTTTAGAATTAATGCAATCTTTACAAGTCCTACTTCTGTCCTGGAACTCAGGGATGGTGGAGAAGTACTCCATGATCTCCACAGTTGTATTGATACATTCATCCCTATTCTTACTAAAGCAAAAAAATGGGTTAGGACAGTGCTTTCCATACTTTAATGTGCGCACAAATTACCCAGAGTTTCTTGTGAAAATGCAGATTTCGATTCAGTGATTCTGGGCTGGTGCTGAGAATCTGCATGCATAATGAATTCTCAGCCAATGATTACACTGCTGGTCCTCGAGCCACACCCTGAATGGAAAGGGTTAATACACTCATGTCAAAATCCTCAACCAGAAGGTTTTTGGGTCAAACATAAATTACTCAGAAAAATCAAATAATCTCTACATTTTCCCATAATCATCAGGATCGTAGTCATTTGATGAAAAGTGACAGATTCAGGTTAGTTTACGTCACTAGTTCACGTTGTACGGTCCCAGGGTAGAGCGGCATCAGCAACCTTTGGACACACCTGTGTTCTGTGTTCTGCCAACCCTTCCAAGGTGATTCTGTGCTACCAACCCCTTCTGGTGATCCTGATGCATGCTAAAGCTTGAGAACCACTGGTTTATGCGATGGATAATTAATCAGAATTTGTTTGTTTACTTATTCTGTGAACATCCTGTAAATCTCTTTTATATGTTCAGTCTTTGTCTATATAGTGTGTACATCTTTACCTAGCAGGGGAAATAGGAAAATAGTGAAATGAGGAAAGACACATTCTGACATGATTCCAGGCCTTTCTTCCCCTGGAGAAGGGTGCAGATATTCCATAGTACAGCTATTATTTGACATCAGTCAAATATTTGATTGAACTTTGATATTCCCATAGCAAAGTTTCTTATTTGGTGAGTAAAGCCTGCCACGTATGCCTGTTCCACATTCGTCTAAGATGAAGTATGGCCCTGATAGATCCCGGGGAAAGCTCTGAGAGGGCAGGGGAAGGTGCCTTTGATTTTTAGGACTTTTTGCTCGATTTCTTATTGTTCCTTCTTCTAGTACCATGGTGCTTTCTTTTGGACAACTACCTGAGGATCTTAAAAAAATGAGATTTTCATGAAATTAGGCGAAAAGTCTTAACATATGAGTCAGACCGTCATGTGGCACCTCAGATGATCTCAGCTCATGTGGGAAGCTTTGGGCTGCACAGCTACCACTTCAGGGGTGAACGGGTCTGTGTGCATCCTCTCCCTGCCCTGGCTTTTTCCACTGTTGACGCCGGTGTGAGTGACGCTGCAGGACCGTTGAGGACTCACGTGTGTACAGCCCTAGAGCGTGGGGAAGCTAATGCCCCGTGGAATGAGCCTTTGACCAACGGTATAGGCAGAAGCCAGCAGATGAATCTCCCCCCTCCTACCACTAACCAAGTGTTGTGAGACACAGCTGTCACACAGCATCCTTTTAGGATCAAGTGGACAACGTGAGGTGAGCAGGGACATGTGCTCCCCAGCAGGGGCCAGTTGAGCAGTGCACTCTCTTTCCTGTCTCACCCCCTTTGCTTTCCTGCGCTTTCAGTTCCTAAGCAAACCGGAGTGCATTCATTGGGCCCTAGACTCTGCTTCCTGTGAAACTCAGGTGAAGGCGCCACATTATATAAAGACAGAGGCCAGAAACTTCTTGTTGATCATCTCACAGTCTTCAGTAGAAGTTCTAGCTTGTGGAGGACATTTGAAATTTGAAAGGTGGGGTTGGGCTCTTAGTTTATGGCAATCCGATTACTTCAGGGTGGATGCAAAGAGCTCCTTGGGCATGGAGGGTAGGTAGGGTCGTGGCAGAGCACAGAAGTCCACCCAAACAGGGTAACTGTGTGAGGGGGAAAATCCACCCTACTGCCCGAGCTTCAGAAACACCCTCAGAGAACAGTCCAAACCCCTGCCCAGAACCACTGCCTCGGGATCTCCTGGAGCCGGTATTAAATGTTTATTATGTTTTACATTTCCAAGCATGATTCTGATAGGCAAGTAGGGTTGCAAACCATTCGGGTAGCATAAAAATACACATCGGAGTGAACAGATGTGGTTCTGAATGTCTCTTTCCCTTATTTGTCTCAGGACCTTGGGTAAGTGATTTACCTTTTGTGAACATCAGTTTCCTCATCTCTAAAATGGGGGTGATGATAACACCTACCTCAAAGAATTGTGTTGCTTCAGTGAGCTCATAAAGCACCTGGAACAAAGTGTGTGCTCGACCGCGGTTATTTCCTGGCCCCCCTCCCCCCATCCCTTTTCACTGTTCTCGCACCGAGTGCACATTGCGTCCTCTCCAGCCACGCTCTGTTACCTGAAACCCTGCTGCTCTCACCTGGCTCCTCCCCACTCCTTTCCCTGTTGCACCTCACTGCCTGGAATTCCCATTCTCCAGGCCTACCTGGATTACCCTTCTGTGAGATCTGCCTGAACTCGGCCGTTTCCATAAAGCCTTCTTTCACCACTTCATTTTGCAGCCCTCTCTCCACCGCTGAACTTTCTGGTACTTATTGTCTTTTCCACTTAGCATCGATTCCTTTGCCTCCTTGTTGTAACTTCGCATATCCCGAGTTACCTTCTGAGGAGATCACACTGCTCGAAGGAAGGCACCGTGTCCCAGACTTCCTGGGACCCCTTGGTGGCCACTTTGGCACTTGTAGCATTGGTTGCTAGTTTTGGTTGGAGTGGCTATTCTCCTTTCCCGGAGAAAACTGAGTATGAGAAAAATGCTACCGGTTACATACTCCCAGCCTCCAATCCTGAATCCAGCCAAACTGCTTAACAACAGAAAAGTGTCTGTTTTTTCCCAGTTTGGTTTAATAATTTTCCTGCAGATCCACAACTCTTTCTATCACAAAGAAATCATTTTATCCTGCTGGGTAATTAATACAAATGTACAGTATGGCAAACACGTTCCTGCAGACTCTGCTTATTTCGCTGGTAAATGGCAGGAAATGCTATACAGTACACCTGGGACGCCCTGCAGTTTGAAATTAGAATATAAAGTGCCTCCCCATTCCTCCTACTTGGCCAGGATACTGGTCTGGTTGTGCAAATCTTTCTAGTTAGACATGTAATAAACTGGGATGATGGCAAATTCATTTACTTCCCTTTAGCTGAAAATTAATAAAGATTTTAATTCAAAGCTTAAAAAAAAGACCCCGCCGGGCTTCCCTGGTGGCTGTGGTTGGGAGTCCGCCTGCCGATGCAGGGGACGCGGGTTCGTGCCCCGGTCCGGGAGGATCCCACATGCCGCGGAGCGGCTGGGCCCGTGAGCCATGGCCGCTGAGCCTGCGCGTCCGGAGCCTGTGCTCCGCAACGGGAGAGGCCACAATGGTGAGAGGCCCGCGTACCGCAAAAAAAAAACAAACCCCACCACCCTGTTTACTAGACGGGGTTGTGCTATGGTGTTGGCTCTCAGTTGTGAATTCATTCAGAAAACATATGCCGCATACAAATTTGTAACCAAATCTTTAGAGTTTAAGGTATTTGCCAGTACAACTCCTTGGCCAAGCTCTAGTTCTGTGTGATGTCACATCTGTATGAGCCCTGTGATAGCATTAAACTGGCCACAGCTGTTTCTGATTGAAGCGCTAGAGCCCTCTTAAAGGCAGGCTGCACCTCCTCTCCGCCTCTTCCCTCCCTCTTCCTGAGTGGCTTTCTTTAACAAAAGGACTCCTTTATGAACATCGTCAGTGGGCTTTAGCTGGTTATTCTCACAGCAAGTTTGTAGTGACTTGGTTCAGCCTTGGAATGGTTTTGTATACCCACATGCAGGGAGCGCGCACACACACACACACACACACACACACACACACACACACAAGGTCCAGAAAGGTTTTCTTCTTGACAATTGCTGTGTAACTCCTTCCTAGGCCTGTGTGCTGGAGTACAAAGTAAACACCTTGGCATCTTCCTTTCTGGAAAGAATAGTCCAGTCCAGAACAAGCAGCTTGTGAGAAATACCAAACCTCATCTCTTCCTGGAAGGGAGGCATCAGGGTGGGTGGTATACACTTTGCTGACATCTACCCCCTCTTTCTGTTGCCTGATGTGCTCTAGTTCAACAGTGGTCCCATAAACTGTTTCTTAAAGGGCCAGATAAGAAATAGTCTAGGCTTGCAGGCCACACTCTGTCACAACTACTCAGTTCTGCCATGGTAATGGGAGGCATCCGTGGACACTTCATAAGTGTCTGACAAAGTCTATTTACAAAAGCTTGCATTGGGTGGGACTTGGCCCATTGGCCTAGTTTGCTGACCCTGCTCCATTCAGAGTGTGGTGGCTGGGTGACAGTTCGAAACTGTCTAGAAATGTTCCACGACATGGTAAGTACAGAAACTGAAGGGAATGGTTAGCAACTTCTATAGCAATGTGACGCTGCCACGGCATTCGAGTGCATGAGCAGTGCCTTCCTTTCTCTGAAGAAGGAGCAGACTAGTTCAGATGCTGTTGACCTTGTGTGGGGTTATTGCATACTGTGAAGCTGTGTACCCGTCACGCCCAGGAGGACACGTAGAGGTCCACGATGGATGTAAAAACAAAAGCAAAAGAAGACAAAAGCGATGGATGGGTTGTTTACCAAAGAAAGTTAGAGAGGCTGCTCTCGCAGACCCTGAAGGAGACGGATGTCAGTGTTCCAGTCCCTACGTCTAGTGCCACTTGCTTCTCTTGGGAAGAAGGGCTGGATAGTGGTCTCTGCTCTGCCTGCTTGAGACCCTGCAACACAGCATCTCCGCCTGCCTTGTTGGTACTTTAGAAACAAAGAGGCCGTGCTTCTGTCTCTAGGGAGGTAGCTCAGCAGCCCCAGCTCCTGATGCATCATGGGGAAGGTTAGATTTCCTTTTTTTCTTTTTAGGTCTTGTGGGGAAAATTATTGGTTAGAGTAGACCCGTAAGGAATGGGGAAGGAGGTGCAAATTGCTGAACCTCGAGAAAATGAAAAAGAAAGCCTTGCTGCTTGAATCCAGACTGTTTTCTATTTTGTCTCTCTTTTCATTCTCTATCCTACTTCCCTGCAGTAAAGCCACCTTACCAGTCAGGCCTCTTTTATAGGGTGCTACTCACAGGGTTGGCCTCACAGTTTGTAAACACATAGAAACTTATCTGGGATCTAAGGCTGAACTCTTCAAAACCCAAAGAAAACGTTGGAAACTTAAGTTTGTTAAGGAAAAGTATCAAATGCCAAATTTTGATGGGTTGGGAGCATTTTAAGATGCTAGTGCCATTGGACTCCTATCCTTAAAAGCCATGATGTCACTGTAGAGGACCATGGTGTCAGGCTGTAAAAAGATCAGAAAGCTTTTGAGAAGTTCCTAGGCCACGTTGGGAAGTTTATATGCAACGCTGTACAGCAAATCCAGTGTTCTTTTTCTTCTTCCCTCCACCTCCTTCACAAGTACCCCTGCCAAGAGCATGAAGGTGAGGCAAGCACTGCCTGGGGATATAGCTGGCTTTTATTACTAGAACTTGTTTATTCTTTCACAGAGTTGCAGTAAAACTTTTTTCAAAAGTTCCTTGACTTAACTACTACATGAAATATTAAATGGTCAGTATACCTTTTAGAAATAGCATCTATTTTTACTTTCCATGAAGTGGGGAAGATACTTTTTGTCGTTTTGGCTCAGAGCTCTTGGTAACATAGCAATTATTTGTGTATTTTCATTTAAGACTCTGGAATTCTTGTTCTAGATCTCCTTAAAGACTTACTGTGTTTTTCTCTCTCTGTCTCTCTCTTTCTCTGTCTCCCTCTCTCTCTCTCTCCCTTCCCAAGGACTCAGTACCAATAATGTTTTTTTTTTTAATAATTTATATTGATACACTTTCAAAGACAAGGATCTCACATTCTGATGGTAAACTATTCGGTAAATCATCTGTCAAGAATGATTAAGGGCCTGGAGAAACTGATTTATGAGGAAAGATTAAAAGAACTAATGTGACTAATGTGCAGAGCTTGGTTAAGCAGAGACTGGGGGCAGCTGACAGGCATCTACTAAAATCAGGAAGGGACGGGACTGGAGGAGACGGGAGAACTATCTCACCTGAAGCAGGGCTCTAACTGAGAGTAATGAGAAGAAATTCAGGAGAGGAGGATGTGAGATGGGTATCATAGAAGTCTTTCCGACATCGAGATCCATTAGATGGTGGGCTCATCTCTCAGGAGAATTGATGTAGGTCCCTCCCATCCTCTGAGACGTGAATGCCCACCTGGGGAGCAAGCTATGCTTCAGGGAACTGCAGACTGCTGAGTATCTGTGAGATGGGCAGCTTTCTTTTGTTCAGTTCTTTGTTTCATTTTCAGAGTGTGCTCATCCTGATGCCTGAGTCTTTGCAAAATAATGTATAACAATAGCAACAAGAACAAAAAAGGAGGTTGAATGGCTGGTGTGCCTGGGACCCGTATCTATTGATTCCCCCCTGTCCTCTTAAGAGATCTTCCCTTTCCTCAGTATTCTGAAGCCTAGTAGATACACAATGTGTTAAGTTATAAAATAAAATGAAATAAAATAAAGAATAAGGGTAAAAGTAGAGGAAGGACGTATCCACTTTTCATACTGATTTGAGAGATATAAAATACTTTGAACATGACTAGTAAAATAAATTCACCTTAAATCCCACTGACAAAAATAATGTTAACAAGTCACTGTATGTCCTTTTTTACTATCGTTTATGCATTAAATAATTTCCACGACTCTTATTGTTTTAAATTACTTCAAGTTTCGGGTACTTACACTTTCTACCACACTGCACATGGTCGCTCCAAATACAAGCAGAGTTGGAGCTAAGGCCCAGGTGATTTCCTTCCCCCACTAACGCAGAGCTCTTGGTACGTGGTGGGATTTTAACTGACCCATTGTGGAAATCCCGGCCAGATTCGGTTTAAATTATTTGCATACGAGAGAGGTGAGGCCTCAAGATCTTAAAATAACATTTCTTTGGCTATTTATTATTTTCCTCTTTTTTTCTGCCCATGAGTGTAAACAAGGAATTATAAAGGGCAGATCGGGCTACGGAAGTGAGAGATTATAAGAAAGTGATAGTGAAGGGGAAATAAGAGAAAGAGGAACGGGAGAGGAAATAAAACTGATTTCAAGGGATTTACAATCTGGTTACTAATCCTCTCAGATCCCTAAGTTTCATATGTATTTTCCCTGTGAAACACAGTATCAGCAGAAGGCTAATATTAATTTGAATCTCTCTTAGCGGCAGATAAAATATCCTAAAATTGTGATGTTATTTAAACAAGGTCAAGAGAGAGAAGGGCACATATTGACGTGACAAGTCACTTTGAGAAAGATAAGATTGCATAGGTAAGAAAAGATCATATCCAGTTAGGAAAGAAACTAAATTTTTAAAATTTTGTATGGCTTCTCATGCAAATAAAAAGCTCAGAGAATGCCATCGTAAATACTAATATCTAGCAATTTCACCTGACCTATATATGAAAACAAACACATTTTCTGATATACTGATTGTTTTCAGCATTGATTCAAACCTCTGCTACTACAGATGAAACAGCTAGTTGTTCTCCTTAAAAGTCCTTATGTGGATTTTAGTTACCTGATAGTTAAGTATTTTTGTTGAAATTTTAAGCTTTCAAAGAAATTCTTGTTATTATGAAGACATAACCTAAATGTCCTTTGTAAGACTTCCATAAAATGTTGGAAACAGTATCTAAATTGAAAATGTAGTGTTCCTTTACCCAATCTTTTTTTTCCCCCACATGTGTGTGTGTAATATTGGTTAGCAAAGAGAGAAGGCAAAGCTGTATTTCACCTTTGTGTATTAACACTAATAGGAATGGAAACACGAGCCCTCCCCATCTCCTCCCCCATCAACCCCAACTGACTTTTAATCATCTCCCCTCCATGTATACATGCCTGTAATAAAAGGAAACCAGAAATAGATTTGAATCTTGCTTCTAGCTTTTCTGGGTTTCCGGTTTTGTTTTCCTCTTCCGTTTGTCACTTTTGTGGATGTTTTGTGGATGAGAGAGAGAGTGTGTGTGTGTGTGTGTGTGTGTGTGTGTGTGTGTGTGTGTGGTTTAATTATATGAAAATTGAACTGGGGGTTCAGTAACCAGTGGCTTGAAAATTAACTGAATTATGAAAGCTGAAATGTTGCTCATAGCATCAGTTAATGACAAGGTCGCCGCCACTGTCATATTCAAAAGAAATGTCACACTTGAATGGGGCTGAGATGGCTGTGTTGTCCCAGGGTCCCAGGTAGAGACCATGAAACAAGGGCTCCTAGTGTACTGTTTCATTCCATGTTTGAATCTAACACATTCTTCTTTCAACTCATTTTGGTTCTGCTGTGTTCCCATAACATATGGAGTCCCAAGGTATTCTGCTATAACATGGAAACTTTTGGGGCTGGGAATAACAGATCATGAATAGATTGGAAATTCTCTCTAAATACCCCCTTGGGTGGTTGATGTAAAGGCTCATTGTGTGTTGTTTCTATCTTTTACAAAAATCAAATATGTCTAGAATTATTTGAGTCCAACAGGCTCTATTAGGGATCTGAATGTCAGCATACCCCATACACTACCAGATAAATGATGACAGATGTATGCCCCTAGTATCTCCTCCTATATCCCCAGCTCTGGGCAACTGTAGTTAATTGAAAAAGAGGAAAGAGGAAATTGAGTTTGGGATGGAGTCAGTTGGAGATGAAGGGAAAATCTAAATAAAAGACTTTGATGTTAAAGCCTGTCCCAAACCAGTTGGCAGCGTTGACATAAGTATTGCATGGGAGCAGGGGCTGGGAGTGGAGGGCTGGAAGAGCAATAATTCTGCAGAGCAGTGAGCCAGGGAAGGAGCATGACTGAAGGGTGACTAATAACCCCAAAGGATGTGAGGTGCGCCTCGGCTTCCTTGGACCCTGGTGAACCTCCGAGGATCAGAATGTGGCTTCCGCACAAACAGGAGGCAGGTAGCTGCCCTGCCACCCCAAATATTACACCCTCCTCTTCATCGGGCAGAAATACATTGTACCTGATATTGTACCTACATTGTTTTCTCGCCCTTTCTCTCTGAAGATAAGAGTTACCTAAGACATAAGCCTCGAATACACAAACACGAATATGCTTTTCTTTTCTCTCTTTCCCACCTGGAGTCCAGATTCGATGCATCCCCTTAAGGGTCTTCAAGGAAAAAAAAGAAAGACTAAAAGCTACAGTTTTCCTGTCACTGTTAAGTCCTTGACTTATAACACCTAATTTAATCTTTGCAGTAGCCCAGTGAGGTTAATAATACCCCAATTTTAGAGATGAGAAAATCAAAAGTTGGAGAGGAAAAGGAAGGAAGCTGCCAGGGCCAGTCAGGTAGAAAGCAGCTCAATCTGACACGATCACAAGTCTGTCAGAAGCCAAAGGCAGTGCACGAACCCATTTGCAGGCCACCTCCAAGCTCCTGTGGTCCGTAGTTAGAGGAACCTCAATCCCTGCTCTGCCCAGTTCCCCACCTGCTTGACATCTGCCCCAGACGAGAGTTTCCTGGTTGGTTGATGTGGTCACTCTGCACAGACCACCGATCACTGGCATTTTGACCAGACTTATCCCACTGTGGTTCCAGCAGCAGGAACAGAGCTTCAGCTCTGACCCCAGGTGCCCAGGGAAGGTGGGATAACTGCCCTGGGCTGCGTGCTGAGTGCCCCCAAGACAACAGAAGGTTGTGTAACGCCTGCTCTCTTCTCCCTGTGTTTATTACCTCAAATCCTCTAGACATTAGAGAAGGTAAAAAGAAGGGAGCATTGAGGTGAGTGGTGATGGGCAGTGAACCTTCAGTCGAGAATTAATCAATAATTCTGGGTAATAAGATAACTAAACAATGGGCCGTGATTTTCTCTGATTAATCATCCTGAAACAATCACAGGATGGGGAAGGATACTCCTCAGTGTTTACAGTTTGTAGAGTGAGAGAAGTTGCAAGGAACATTTTTGCAGCGCAAGGGAGCAAAAATGTATAGACACCTAAAGACAATCTGTGTTAAGGTTTGGGTATCAAATAGGAAAATCACGTGACATACCTTGGGATGTACATATTGCTGAAGAAATGCAACTACAGGAAAGAAAGAAAACAAACAAACAAGCAAATATTGACCAGAAATTCTGTAAATCTAAGTCTTATGATACCAATGCCATTGGAATCCCACAGATGTGAGTGACTCTCTAGGACAGCCACCCTCTGTGTGTTGTCCCAGAGACATAGGGAGCTTTGGTCTAGTGGCTCCCCCTCTCAACAGGAGACCTCCTCCAGGTCTGTCGTTTCAGGGAATGAGCGAAAGGTACAGGCTGCCCACTGCCTCAGCCTGGACGTGAAATGTGTCACTTCCTCTCACAGTTCATTGGTCAGAACTCATCATGTGGTCCCATCTAATTGCCAGACTGCTGAGAACTACAGTCACTCATGTGCTAGGATATTGGTAAGCCCATTTAATACCCATTACAAATTCTAAAAGGGGCTAATATTGTTCTTTTATTTGACTGCAGACGAGGAAACAGGCTTAAAAATAAGTAGCTTGGCCCAGACCACACAAAATAGCCAAGATTCTAATCCAGACTATCTCTCAGTATCACCTGACCTCATTTTACCGTGGGATTTGTGTAAGAAACTCCTTTATACTCACCCCACCCCCGCCCTCACCCATGAAGGAACTGCTCAGAGAAGAGAAAAGAGAGAGACCAAAAAAACTCTAATAGAAGGAATAGTGTCTGCAGTCCTTTTGTCTCCTTTTGTGGGTTGTGCCCCCTTTACTTTTCACCAACACTTAATGCACATCGACCTTAAAAAAGGGAAGAAAAATACCTCTCCCCCGCAACAAGCGTAGACAAGTGATGCCCTTCTGCTGCGTTACAGAATAGAGAGAAAACAATGGGTCTCTGTGTAGAGAGTTCTAAGTCTTTTATCTTTCTACAGATTCAACCACAGTATTGATTCTTTATTGACCTAAACTGTCCTAAGCACGGCTGTGGTTTTTTCTCATATAGTGTATGGGAGAGTTAAGGCAGATACTACTTTAATATTGATTTTTGTGAAAAAGGTGCAGGAAAGAGGGCAATTTGTGTCTGCAGTTGCTCTTCACTATAAAAGATACCATTGTTAGGAGCTTATAGCATTATATCAAGGGTCTTAATCTGTAGCAATCTTTTTTTACAACTTAGAAATAGGCTTGGGCAAATGTGTTATTGGTGTTAATGATATTTTGAAGTGAAGCAAATTTGTCAGCCTTTCTAAGTAAACTGCTCAACTTAACTATTTGAAGACTTGGCAGGTTGACTCTGAGTGTGCAGAAATCCTACGATTTATTTATGTATTTGTAAGTCCTTTGGAAAGAACATTTTGTTGTATAAACAGTGACAACAATGTTTGTTCAATGGGTCTTTGAGACATGGGAATGATTGTCTAGGGTTGAAATAAGTTGTACGTCTCTCCCCATGAGGACATATCTTATTATTTTAAAAATCAAAGTATTCTGGATTCTGGAGTATAATTCTGTGTTTCAGGAGAGAGGAGGGGAAAAAAAATCACTCAAGAGAAGGCAATTTTATTAGCCAGAGTAGAATAGCCATTGGACTTGTAGGTGGAGTTTTCGTGTTTTTGAATGAATAAGTATTTTAGAAACAGGTTCTGTTTGTAGGATAGAATAGCTTCTGAAAAGGTTTCAAAAAAGCCCTAAGAGATTGTAGTTTTCCAGAATCTGACCAGCTTAATTTGTTTTATTTTTAGCAAGTGCACTAAGAACGGGCATTTAACATTGTAGGTCTAGAGAGTTTTTCAGCCACTACAGTGTGGTTTTATTGAGGTTATTTGCTTCCCTTCATGTCGGAACAGCCAATGAGTCAGTGAGAAATATTAATTATGTGTCTACAGCTCACAGAACATTCCCCAGGGTGCTGGCCATAGAGGAATACAAGACAATGATGCTTTAGAGCCATGAGCCCAGAAAATGATGACCAGTGACTGGTATAGGATTCCAAGGCACTCAGCTCTTTGTGGGTGTGGCAAGACTCCTGTTAACTTCCCTTTAAAATCTCAGAGGGTAGGGGCCACCCTCAGTCATTGGATAAATGTCGTATGACAGCCCCCAAGGTTAAAAAGATCTAATACTTCTCAAGATGCTGAGAGCTATCATCCCGATAAGAAAGTCTGGGTGCTGTTTGACAGTATTAGAATGATGACTTCCGCCGAGGAATGCTGCGTTAGTGAGCTCTAGCGTTCTCCCTACTAGGCAGAATCCATCTCTTGGGTGTGATTCTTGCAGGCAGATGCCAAGATGTATCAAATATTCAAATTATCACTTCCTTGTAACACCTGGTTTGCGCTTAAAACCCCAAGAAATTTCATAATAACACCTGCTCTTCAGATCATTAGTTGGTATTTTAAACATTTTTCTTTTATCTAATGCTGTTGTTTAGAAAGGTATAGTATTGGGACCCCTGTGGGCTGCTTTGTACATATTAAAAATAGTGCCTCGTACAGGTTATATAAGAAGTCCAGAACAGGGATCATTCCAGAAGGAATAGAGGGACTGGTGATTGGATAACCCCCTTAATCATCTTTTGTTTCTTCCATTTCATTTTAAACCCCATACTGAGTTACCTGACAAAATTTGCAAATGTGCAAAAAAATATGTCCCATTATTGATTGACTCTTTGACATGGGAGTAAATTATCCTTACAGTTCATAAATATATTGCATAACAGACACATGCACAGACACGTACACACATATAGATACACATCCCCTCACACATTATGCCGCTTGAAAGCTGGACAGCCATGAAAATAAACATAGGCCCGTGTGCCAGACTCTTAAAGAAATCAGGTAATATGATAAAATAAGCTTTTATATCCTTTTCTGCCACCCACAATTCCCTTTTTAAAAAATTTCACTAAAATTCCTACGTTTGGGGAACCCAGACTGTCAGTTTGAGGGAATTGGAAGCCGAAGCTTATGGTTTAAATGATAAGTGAGCCAGAAACACTGGATGGCCGGCTGGGGAGATCTCCATGTGTATTGGAGTTCCCTGTCCAGGAAATCAGGGGAAGCCTAGTGGAGCAAATAGAAATTTTTGGTTTGTCTTGTTCAAATGAAGCCTAACTCTGATCTCAGTGAAACCATGGCGTGCCTCTTCCCCGAAAAGTTTGGATAGCAGTGGAATAAGTGGAGCCTGAGAATCCCTGGAGGGAGGTTGTCACCACAACAATAAACATCGTAAAATGTGGAGCTTAGGGATAAGCAGGCTGGCAAGTTTCCTGTAAAACGTCCATGCTCCTCCACTGCTTCTCTTCTTAACGATACCCACTGAGGGGATGGGGCAAGAGATGAAGGGTAGTCTTGCCTCTTACAGTAAATTGTGAAATCTTAGGAAGCATTATTGATTATCACAATGATCTCGGCCAAGGCTTCTAGGTAATCTTGCACAATGAAGAACTCCCCTCTGTCCTATAAAAATTTAGAATTCCCTACAACAACTGCATATAAGTCAGTCTGCAATTAATCCAGCCTAGAGCAAACGCTACTTTGATATTTATGTATTTAGCACAATTTCAACATATACTGACTTTTTCCGGAGTGTTACGACCCTGTAAGTCAAAGGAGAGCATCCTTTCTTTCACTGGAGGCAATGCCAGGGAATTGTTTATTGTTTTGGACAGTCACGTCACTGACCAGCTTGTGGTATTGGATTCACCACTTAATCCACCTGTACGTCTCCATCTGCATTTATAGCTATTTGACATGCACAGTGATTCCATGTAATTTCAAACATTTGATTGCCTTATTGTAATATATAACAAAATATATGTTTTAGGAAAGAAGTATTGAGTCTGATGGTGTTGAGAACTACCAAAAATACATACATACACACACACATACATACATGTGTTAAAAGAGTTCAGTTTATCCGTATACTATCTTAGTTCTAAATAGTCATCTTCGGACTTTTCTTCCTACTTGATTACCTCTAATTTCTGACTTGACTCCCTTTTTCATTCTTTAGACTAGGCACTCAACACCCTTTTCCTGGTCACAACCCTGCCATTAGCGCCCCAGTCTACACTGGATAAACTTCTTTCCCAGGTGAACTCAACTGTG
Source organism: Tursiops truncatus (assembly GCF_011762595.2). Taxonomy (NCBI): domain Eukaryota; kingdom Metazoa; phylum Chordata; class Mammalia; order Artiodactyla; family Delphinidae; genus Tursiops; species Tursiops truncatus. Next base: position 39,760,494 of record NC_047047.1, on the reverse strand, counting down.
GTACCAACATTAGTTTGCCTCTGCCCTAGAACTAGAGGAAACTGATGAAATAATTCAATCCACTCATTTGAAGATGGCAAGCTCAGAGATGTTGTCTAAGACTTGTCAAAGTTTGTACTATTTTCATTGAGAACATGAGGCGAATAAAATTGTGCCCCGAGCACTAATTCTTCCAATCTGTACATAAGGATCAGAGCCCTGTTCAGCAAAGTTAGCTTCAAGAGACCTAATGGCTTCCAGGCTTATAAGGCTGGACTGTGAAATGATTGACATCTTCTTTCTTCAGATATGCTAACATGTATAATCGGAAGTTTTGCGATAGCAATGTTGACAGTAATCCTCCAAGTTCCATCTAGGACTGAAGAAGTAAGTGTGGGCTGTTAGGCTTTCAAGTCCTATGAGCAAGATTATCTCTATTATGAGACGGATGTGTCTAGCTAAGCCTGATGCTTCTAACCTCTAGTTCACCTCATTAACTTCCTTTGTTTTGAGTCCATGCTCACCACGGTTAGATTTGGTTCTCTAAGGAAGAAATAGGATGGTTATATGGGCAAGATCTAGGTTGTCTTATCATTTTCATTGTAAATAAGCATGTTGGCAATCTTTAAGGTAACAAAAATCAATTTCTGATCGCGGGTTGGATTTTCAAGTAGCTTGACTTGCAGACTACAGAGGGAGAATGCGCCAATGCTGGCACAGTGACTTTTCTTCCAAGCAAGTATTTTCTACCACATTAACTCTCTGGTTTTTCTCACCATTTTCTCTGGGGTTAGTTAATGTATATCTAGTTCTAGAAAATGAACCCTGCTTGGGTGCTCACTAGTTAGACTTCTGATTCTGCAAGCCTGAGGCCTGTGGCATGAATAAAATTTCCCATCAGAATGTAAACTTCATGCGGGCAGGGATTACTGTATGTTTTTCACTGCTTTATTCCTAGTACCTAAGAGTATTGGCATATATTTAGAATGGATGCATATTTCTCTGGAGGAGACAAATTTCTAGCTATTCCTCAGGGGTATACTCCATCCCCACTCCCACACACACTGTCACCACTGGTGTCAGTCACAGCTATTTTTTCCACTGTTGTTAGAACACCTGGGCCTAGGTGTCCTGATTTTGTCTTTCCTTCCCGTCATGATACCATAGCATCAGCAGGAAAGGGAGTGAATATATCTATGCAGGTTTATTCAGACTCAGAAATGATAAACAAGGTTGAGGTTGAAATGAGTAGTGTGTGTGTGTGTGTGTGTGTGTGACTTGGCTTCAGCAAAACTGAAGAACGAGAGGAGTGGGAAGGAAAACAAAGACATTCACTTAAGTTTTCTCTTTGATTCACAGCCCTTGTATTACCTTTCACATTGCACTTAGCAGATAAAGATATGAATCATTTAGGCTAAACTTTATGAAATTAAAATTCAGGAAGGAACATAAGTATGCTAAAGATGAAAACGTGTCAATTTGATTTGGTAATACATCACCTTCAACAAAATGGTGGGGACGTGAAATAATGACCATGGTTTGAGGAAGGAATGGGAGGATAGACCATTTTTCCTGGAAACTTGAGTCTGAAGGTTATAACTAGAGGAAAGCTTATAGTCAAAAGAGGTTTATATTTGCTTTTAAAGTAGGGGATACTTGAGTATTTTTTAGCCTCTAGTCCAGACAAAGAGCTATTAGAGAGTTTCAAACTGAAGATACAGTGGAGAGGGACTCACTGATGAATCAAGATTCTGAATGAGATGGTAGAGGAGAGCATCCAGAATGTAGACTCTTCCCAAAGCAACTGAGAGGTGGTTCCTGAAGACACTGCCAACTTCTGTTATAAATTAGAAATCTCACAAGAACTCTCTTGCAAAGAGAGATCTTTGACAATCTTGTAAAGAAGTTCACACTATGGCTCTGAAGATACCTTTATGGAGAGAGTTCAAGCTAAAGTTTCTTGTATTACATAACTTCTCCCAAATACACAGCCCACTCCTTCTTGAATTAGTTCATGATATCTAGAGAACTCATGGGGACAATGTGATACTGTCCTTACTTCTTTAGAACAACCTTATATGCAGAATTGTTTTATATTCAATTACTCTCTTGACACCAGTCCATGATGCTATGGTGCTTCTGTTTGCTGCAGTACAGTGAAAAGAAAATCCTTAGACTTTGTTGAAAAAAAGGTAAGAGCACCATGATGGATGAACCTCTGCATGTAGAATAATCAGAGATCCCACGCGAAACCAGCAGAAATCAGAAATGACACCTGGGTGAGCCTCTCTGGCAAGTCCTTAACAATATGAGTATATAACCACTTAAATTCTTTTTTTTAAAATGGAAGATTCTCAATAATATGTCAAGGATGGAATGAAGGAAGAGTTCAAACACATCTACTCAGTGAACCTCTCCAATCTGAATACAAATATACAAAAAAAGGATGAAGATGTCAATCATCACATAGAGAACTCTCATAAATTCACTCCAGCCAGCTTTTCTGTAAACAAGTTCTTCAACACAGCATCAAAACAAAACATTGGCAGGTCCTTAGTTTATGGAGATAGTTATAGCAATAGTCCTCATCCTCAGCATACGTGCCTTTCAATTAATAGAAATCCACAGAAGACTCGCTTTGGAAAATCAATTGCCTTAATTCTCTAATGATATAATTGCTAGCACAAGCATGGGCATTTCTGCCCACAAAATATATTTCATCCACCTAAATGGATAATATTTTTAAAATCTGAGCAAAAATAACTTGCTAAAAATAGTGATTTTGCTTAGCTTTCCTTATTTTTTTAATTACAAATATGGGTTTACCATATAGATTAGTGAAAGTAGAGTAAATCTAGGAAACAAAACTCATCCATAATCCCAACACCCAGAGGCCTGTGGTATCATATTTCCTTCCAGTTTCTTTTCCATGAATTTTGTACATAGTTGATATTATGTTACATAGCAATTTAGTGTTCTGATTTTCTCATATAACAGCATTCCTCTTATTATTCCAATTTTTTTTCAGAAACATGTTTAACAAATGTGAAAGAACCCATTGCATATATTAGATTGAATTATATGAAACTGCTGATACTTAACCTTTTTATTTTTAGACTTCTTAACTTGGCAATTTCATAGAGTTCAGCTTATGTATAAAAGAATTTACCTATCATTTCTCCATTAATGTGATGGATGATTTGGTTGTTTCTTGTTTATTTTTCATTATTAAAAACACGTTGAAATGAATCTCTTTTTGCATACATCTTTATTAGCATTTCTGACAATTTCCATAGACTACATTCCTGATAGTAATGTAATTGAGATGATAATAAACATCTTTATGGTATTTTAACTTCTATTAGAGAAGTCCTGTCCAAAATATTGAGCAAAATTAACTCCAATCAACAATGTATGAGAAAGCCTGTTTAACTACATGCTATCAACATTGAATTTTTTTATTTCTTCATTTTTTTGTAAATTTAATAGAAATATGAACAGAAAACCAAACAGAACCAAACAAAAGGCAAGCAACTTGTTTACATTTACCTTTCTCCTTTAATAGCCAAAGTATTTTTCCACGTTTGTTAGCCATTTGAATTTCCCCTTTGGGGAATTGCCTTCCCCTTGACTTTGCTTGTTTTGTTTCAATGGCTTAGAATTTTCTCTCAAGTTTGAGTTATCATATTTGCAGCCTCTTCTCTCTAGTTGTTGTTTGCCTTTGATTTTTTTTTTAATTTGATGTACAAAAAATTTTATATCTTTTGGTTCACACAAAAATTGTACTTCAAATCAATTTTCAGAAGTTATATCTACATAGTTCTAATTTCCATTAAAAGCCAAAGTATAGATGTATCTTTATAGCCAACATGTTGGATGCAATAATAATGCTGTCATAGAGCATAACGGACAATATCATGGATTTTGGATTAAAGAAGAAAAAGTCAAGTCTAGCTTAATTATTTATTAGCTTTTTGACATTGGACAAATTACTTAATCTCACTAAACCTCAATTTCCACATCCATAAAATGGCATGATAAAATAATATATAATTTAAAGGAATGTTCTGAGGATTAAAATGATACCTGCAGAACACTTACTACAGTGTCCAGTGTATAGTAAACATTCAATGATTGACTTAAATGTTTTAAAAGTATATATTTTATGAGCCTTATTCTTCTCATGTGACTTATCTCTGTCCTTCAGGAATTACATCTCTCTACATAATAATGGAACCAATATAAGATTTTCTAAATAGTAAATTTCATTGAACAGTGGATCATTATTTCAGATACACCAGGCAAATAGGTAGGACCAATATTCCTCAGTATCATACCATTACCCTCTTGTGGAGATAAATAATGCAACTGACCAAAAGATTAAAAAGTAAATCAATTTATGACAGCATTTTTTGTGTTCCATTCTTCTTAATACTATGCTACCTTATTTCTGCTACAGTATAATTTAATTAGGAACAGCTATGTAATAGTAGTAGTAGTAACAATAACAATTTATTGATTTCTAAATACTGTGTATACCAGTTGCTGTTTTAAACACTTTATATATATGATCTCCTTGAATCCTCATAACCATCCCATGAGGTAGATAACCGTGACCCCTGTTTAACTGAGGAGGAAACAAAAGTGGAAAGGTTTACACTGGTAACCTATAGTAGTGTTTTTCTAGGGCTGCTGTAACAAAGTACCACAGATTAGGTGACTTAAACAACAGAAGTTTATTCACTCACAGTTCTAGAGGGTAGAAGTCCAAGATCAAGGTGCCAACAAGGTTGAATCTTTTACAGTCTCTCTCCTTGCTTGTAGATGTTTGTCTTCTCCCTCTGTCTTCACATGATCTTCTCTCTGCACCCATCTCTTTCCAAATTTCCTCTTCCTATAAGGACACCCAACACTACTGGATTAGAGCTCACGCTAATGACCTCATTTTAACTTATCTCTCTAAAGACTGTATCTCCAAATGGAGTTACATTCTCAGGTACTGGGGTTGGGACTTCAACATATGATTTGTTGGGGTACAATCCATCCCATAACACTGCCCAAAGTAATAAATTCATAGCCATGAGTCAAACATGGACACTCTGGCTCTAGACCCATACATTTTTCTTTCTAAACTTTTTATTTTGAAAAACATTTCAAACTTACAGGAAAGTTACAAAAATTGTACCAAGATTTTCCATATATTCTTCCACAGATTCTCCTGTGTTAACATTCCACCACATTTGTTTTATCATTCTCTCTAAATATCATAGGATAATTTATCAAAATTAACAAATTATCATCAACACAATACTATTAATCAAATCCTTAGACCTAAAGAGAGTTTTATGAATTGTCCCACTACTGTCCTTTATGAAGAAAGAAAAGCAAAGTTTTCTTATGTTCCAGGGTCCAGTGTTTTATTTAGTTGCCATATCTCTTGAGTTTCCTTTCATTTTAAACATATCTTCAGTTTTTGTTGTTGTTGTTTTTCATAACCCTGACATTTTCAAGAGCACAGGCCTAATATTTTCTAAAATGTTCCTCAATTTAAGTTTGCCAATATTTCTTGATAATTATATTCAGTTCATGTATTTTGGCAGGAATTCCATGAAGAAATACTATGTCATTCTCAGCACATCGTATCAGGAGACCCATGGTATTGATTAGCATCCTTACTTGTGGTACTAACTTTGATCACTTGTTAAGATACTATCTGCTAGGTTTTTCCACTATAAAATCACAATTTTCCTTTTCCCAAATTAATAAGTGTCTTGTGGGGAGATAATGTGAGACAATATAGATATCCTGTTTCTCACCACAATTTTACCTAATAATTTAGTATCTACTGATGATTTTTGCCTAAAATAATTATTACGTTGATTTTAAAAATTATATCACTTCTTCTTTATCTATGAATTGTAATTCTACTGTTTCAAAGAAAATTTTCCCACCTCATTTATTTATTCATTTACTTATATGAGTCTATGCTCATACATTCTTCTTTTATTCTATAGGGAATAATCTCTTACTGCCATTATTTACTTTATTGTTCAAATTGTCCCAGTATGGACAGTGGTGACCACTTCAAGTTGGTTCTATATCTTTTTGACAAGTCCTTATTATTCCTTGAGGATTTTCTTAATTTGTAGCACAAAAGATGTCGAGAATCATGTTGTATTCTCAGTTTCAGTCCTGGAGGTATCTATCTCTTCAAGGACTCATGGTTTCCTTTCCTGGAGAAAGGCCTTTAAACAGGATCTGGGCTCTAGGTGTGCTCACTGTTACTGAGGTGTAAGCCCTTTGACAGACAACTAGAAAATATGTGTTCATATTCATGTTTCTATACTGATTGCCTATCATCTATCTATCTATTCACCTATCTATCTCTATCTAAATTGATTCTGTCCTAAAGATGCTACCAGAAAACTGCTAGAGCTAATAAATGAATTTGGTAAAGTAGTAGGATACAAAATTAATGCACAGAATCTCTTGCATTCCTATACACTAATGACGAAAAATCTGAAAGAGAAATTAAGGAAACACTCCCATTTACCACTGCAACAAAAAGAATAAAATGCCTAGGAATAAACCTACCTAAGGAGACAAAAGACCTGTATGCAGAAAACTATAAGACACTGATGAAAGAAATTAAAGATGATACAAACAGATGGAGAGTTATACTGTATTCATGGATTGGAAGAATCAACACTGTGAAAATAACTATACTATCTAAAGCAATCTACAGATTCAATTCAATCCCTATCAAGCTACCAAAGGCATTTTTCACAGAACTAGAACAAAAAATTTCACAATTTGTATGGAAACACAAAAGACCCTGAATAGCCAAAGCAATCTTGAGAAAGAAAAACGGAGCTGGAGGAATCAGGCTCCCTGACTTCAGACTATACTACAAAACTACAGTAATCAAAACGGTATGGTACTGCCACAAAAACAGAAATATGGATCAACGGAACAGAATAGAAAGCCCAGAGATAAACCCACGCACATATGGTCACCTTATCTTTGATAAAAGAGGCAAGAGTATACAATGGAGAAAAGACAGCCTCTTCAATAGTGGTGCTGGGAAAACTGGACAGCTACAGGTAAAAGAATGAAATTAGAACACTTCCTAACACCATACACAAAAATAAACTCAAAATGGATTAAAGATTTAAATGTAAGGCCAGACACTATAAAACTCTTAGAGGAAAACATAGGCAGAACATTCTATGACATGAATCACAGCAAGATCCTTTTTGACCCACCCCCTAGAGTAATGGAAATAAAACAGAAAATAAACAAGTGGGACCTAATGAAACTTAAAAGCTTTTGCACAGCAAAAGAAACCATAAACAAGACGAAAAGACAGCCCTCAGAATGGGAGAAAATATTTGCAAATGAATCAGCGGACAAAGGATTCATCTCCAAAATATACAAACAGCTTATGCAGCTCAATATCAATAAAACAAACAACTCAATCTAAAAATGGGCAGAAGACCTAAATAGACATTTCTCCAAAGAAGACATAAAGATTGCCAACAAGCACATGAAAATATGCTAACATCACTAATCATTAGAGAAATGCAAATCAAAACCACAATGAGGTATCACCTCACACCAGTCAGAATGGCCACCATCAAAAAATCTACAAACGATAAATGCTGAAGAGAATGTGTAAAAAAGGGAACCCTCTTGCACTGTTGGTGGGAATGTAAATTGATACAGCCACTATGGAGAACAGTATGGAGATTCCTTAAGAAACTAAAAATAGAATTACCATATCACCCAGCAATCCCACTACTGGTCATATATCCTGAGAAAACCATAATTCAAAAAGAGACATGCACCACAATGTTCATTGCAGCACTGTTTACAATAGCCATGACATGGAAGCAACCTAAGTGTCTATCACCAGATGAATGGATAAAGAAGATGTGGCGCATATATATAATGGAATATTACTCAGCCATAAAAAGAAACGAAACTGAGTTATTTGTCCTGAGGTGATTGGACCTAGAGTCTGTCATACAGAGTGAAGTAAGTCAGAAAGAGAAAAACAAATACCGTATGCTAACACATATATATAGAATCTAAAAAAAATTGTTCTGAAAAACCTAGGGGCAGGACGGGAATAAAGTCTCAGATGTAGAGAATGGACTTGAGGACACGGGGAGGGGAAAGTTTAAGCTGGGACAAAGTGAGAGAGTAACACTGACAAATATACACTACCCAATGTAAAATAGATAGCTGGTGGTAAGCAGCTGCATAGCACAGGGAGATCAGCTCGGTGCTTTGTGACCACCTAGAGGGGTGGGAGGGAGATGCAAGAGGGAGGGGATATGGGGATATATGTATACATATAGCTGATTCACTTTATTGTACAGTAGAAACTAACAGAACATTGTAAAGCCATTATACTCCAATAAAGATGTTTAAAAAAAAAACTCTTGCTAAGAATGATGAGGTTTTTTCCTCTCTTTTCTTTAAAAAAAATAAATAAAATACAAATGATTGATTCTGTACATCTAAACCTGTTAATACCTTCATTTGAAATAGTGAAGATGGTCCTGACTTTGCAGGCCTTCTAAATCTATGTTTAAGATGATTTAACCTCCTTTTGTTAAAACTGCTCAACTTTAATATCCAGGGCACTCAGTATGCCTTTCTGATTTTTGATTCTGGAGGTTAATACTAGTTAGTGATATCACAAGTTTAGGATTAGGAGTACAGGAAAGTTGAGTAATATTCCAAAGAAACCACATAGGAAATGATTAGAAAACCTACAGAGAGAATTACCACCTTCTCACTCTTTTAGGTTTCCAAATATACCAGTACCTTAATCAAACCCAGAGGTTTCAGAAGTACTGATTCCCTGGAGGCATAGATAGCTGAAGGGTAGTTTCAGGAATACTGAATTCTGTCACAGATCTGGCCTCAATTCCATTCTCAGTAGAGCTCTGTGCACTGGATTAGGGGGCAGCAAGTTACAGCCACACCCATTCATTTATATATTGTCTAAGGCTGCTTTTCTGCTACAATGGCAGATTTGAGTAGTTGCTACAGACGCTAGGGCTTGCAGAGCTCAGACTATCTACTATCTGGCCCTTTACTTGAAAAGGTTTGCCTATTCCTGTACTAGATCATTTTGAGCCCTGATGTTGATAATTTTTTGCCATATATATGTGTACACACACACACACACACACACCATTGTAAGACAATACTGTTAAGAGATATTTTATATATGATTGCTGGCTGAGGGGAAAAAGTCCTGCCAAGGGTTGGCACCATATAATATTGATGTAATTGCACTGGCATGAAGGCCTCTTTTTAGATTTCAAAGTCTGCTATACCCAGAGAGTTCATCAAATTAATCTGCTGTCCATTCTGTGTGGCATGCGATCTCTTTGACAATTGGGCAAAGAAACGTAACCTCCACTTCTGGCAGCTTGTGTCAATTTGTATGGCTTATCAGTCTGGCTTTTGAGTGTTCATATTTTTAAGAATATGTCTGCGTTTCTCATTAATTATTTTGAGATCTAAAAAGAAAGGGAGACATTCTTTGGAAAGACTACGGATACAATACCAAGTTAAAAGCTGTGTGGAATGGTGTGATGTCTGCTGGTAATGCCAAATTACTGCATGGTTGATCCACTGGCCAAAGTCAATAAGACTGCTAAAGCGATCCAAATCCCCCTTCATTCCACCCCTAGTCAGACATGTAGAGATATGGGTCCCAGCCATGTGCACTGAACCCTGCTTTGCTCTGGCTTATTTTGGTTATTCAGAGAAGAAACTCTTGATGTTGACTTGTTTTTGCTTATAGCCTTTGAGCTTCTCTGACTCCTGTGTGTGACTCAGGGCCTTCTGAACATGCTACAGATGCTATGCAATAGTTTTTCTGGAATCAAAATATTCAGTGTAAAAATCTCTCCTTCTTTGATTTCTGATGACTCAGGCTGCTACTTACTTTGTGCACCTATCAGACACATTATGTTTTTATGTCCACTTCTTTTCCCGGCCATAAAGCACTATCACGGCGCTGCTGGCTAAGCTTTTTGTCTTGGAGGTGGTGAGAAGGACACACACAAACACACGCACCAGTGTTAACTCTTGGATTGCTTGAAAGCAACCCTCTCTAGCCATGCCTGAGATTCAGGTTGAGAAACTGACTAAAGTTTAGTCTTACAATGCAAGACTCTTTAATCTGTCTTTTGGTCGTTTCCCAAGATCCATGAATTCCTTAGGTGAAACTTAGTTTCCTCATATTGTAAAATTATTACTGCTATAGGACTGCACCTTTTAAAGAACTAAAAGTAAACATCACAGGACCCTTGAAAGTAAGAATGCTGCTTTTCTCATGAATAACAGAGGCAGTATTTCAAATCTATCTTAGCATTTGGCTCTCTTTTTAATATCAATGATATTGCCCTCTCCCTGTGTACACTTTGAGGCCAGCAAACCTCAGTACAAAATACACATCATTCGTGTCACAAGTTTGTCTCTGTCTGAAAACTGTAGTGCTGAGTGGCATTTAACACGGCTCTCCCATTCCCACTTCATATACTTGATACCCTTAATCATGTTCAATAATGAAATCTTTTTTAAAAAATGTTTTTTTATCTTAGAGTTTTGACATCTTCGCTCCACTAAATCTAATCCAAAACTCGTGGGGCCAGATATTTTTCAGGATTTAGAATATTTTGGAGTTTAGAGAGATGTATACTGAATGTTACAACACCCCCAGTGGGGTCTGGGCCAGCTCCCTTTAATAAGGCATATCAGTATTTCTTCTGTAAATCATGCAAATATTCCCAGTGGGATAAATAAAAGCTATAAATAGGCTGACATCAATTCAGGTTAGGTTGTGCCATGGCTACCAAAGGATTTCAGCGCAGTTCAGGTTTTTCTGCCAAAGTCATTTAAAAATATTTTAGATTTGAGATATTGCAAATATGGGGTTGTTAATTTATACCAGGGGTTAGCAAAATTTTTCCATAACGAGCCAGATGGTAAATATTTTAGGCTTTTCAAGGCTGTACTGCCTCTGTCTCAACTACCACTCTCTGCTGTTTGGCCCTTAGAAAATACATAAATGGGTGTGGCTGAGTTCCAGTAAAACTATTTACAAAAACATGCTAATGACTAGATTTGACCTGTGGGTCAGAGTTTGCCAACCCCTGATCTATATTATCTTTGTTGTTTTAGAATTCTCTCCCTTGGGTGTCAGATCCACTGACTAGTTTGCAATAATTTCTTTGAATGGATGTTCTGAGAATGGGACAACTTCAAGAAGGGGAAGAGATCTCAGCTACTTGTCCCATCCATGTTGTTACCTCCTCTTAATTTGACAACCCCAAAATGTATACAAAAATAGTACTTAGGCAAAATCAAGATGGTGGTGTGGGAAGACGAGGAGTTAGGATCTTCCCACAACTAGGGCGCCTGCCGGCCACTGGTGGGGGACTGTGAAGCCCAAGGAGATGGGAGGAACCCCAAAATGAACCGGTAGCATGTAGGGGGACTGAGGGGGTAGGAGAAGTGGAGGCCAGACAGGATCGGCACCCCTGAGGCCGGGGATATCAGGAGAGGCAGGCAAGAGGGGCCCTCCGGGAGGAGCAGGAGAGGAGAGGAGGGCAATTGTCCTGCATACCCGGGCACAGGGAGCCTGCTGAGCTCCGAGGCCCGTTCCCTGCCCTCCAAGTCTTCCTCCTCCCCGCAGCTGCATTGGTCCTGGGGGCATAGGAGGGAGGCTGGGGAGATCAGGAGAGGCAGGCGGGAGGGGCCTTCCCAGACCGGAGGAGCAGGAGAGGAGAGGAGGGCATTTTTCCCAGCCCATTCTAGCCCAGGAAGCCTGCTGGGCCCCAGGTGAGGTCCCCTGCCCTCTGAGACCAGGGGTGAGGGGCACGAATGGACCCCTTCTGTTCCTTGAGCCTAAGCCCAACCCCCCACAGCCCCCAGGGCCTTTTCCAGCCCTGTGGGTTGTGAGCATTGGCCCCACCCACTGCCCAAACCTTGCCCTTGCTTAAGCCCCACCCTCTACAGCCAAAGCCTTTCCACCCTTTTTTTTTTTTCCCTCCTCCTCTTTTTTTACTATTGTGGCACTGATGTACCTTCCGGTTGTTGATTCATCTATATTTATATTTGTACATTCTTTCTAACATATCTGATAGTTTCCTAGTCTAATTTTATTGTTTACTTTGTTATTATTCTTTTTCTTTTTGGGCTGTCCCACGTGGCTTGCAGATCTTGGTTCTTGAGCCTGGGGTCGGGCCGAAGCTCCTGTGGTGGGAGCTCTGAGTCCAAACCACTGGACTAACAGAGAACCTCAGACCCAATGGAATAGTCCTTGGAGTAAATCCTCACAGACTTCCTCATTTCAGCACCAAGACCCAGCTCTACCCAATAGCCTACAAACTCCAGTGTTGGAAGCCTCAGGCCAAACAACCAGTAAGATGGGAACACAATCCCACTCATTAAAAAAAAAGACAGCAGTGAGACCCACTTCAGACTTAGGGACACATACAGACTGAAATTGAAGGGATGGAAAATGATATTCCATGCAATGGAAATCAAAAGAAAGCTGGAGTAGCAATACTCGTATCAGATAAAATAGACTTTAAAATAATGACTGTTACAAAAGATAAGGAGGGACACTACATAATGATCAAAGGATCAATCCAGAAAGAAGATATAACAATTATAAATGTTTATGCACCCAACATAGGAGCACCTCATTACATAAGGCAAACACTAACAACCATGAAAGGAGAAATCGACAGTAACACAATAATAGTAGGGGACTTTAACACCCCACTTACACCAATGGACAGATCATCCAAACAGAAAATAAATAAGGAAACACAAGCTTTAAATGACATAATAGACCAGATAGATCTAACTGATAATTATAGAACATTCCACCCAAAAGTGGCAGAATACACTTTCTTCTCAAGTGCACAGGGAACATTCTCCAGGATGGATCACATCTTGGGTCACAGAACAAGCCTTGGAAGATTTAAGAAAATTGAAATTGTATCAAGCATCTTTTCTGACCACAACGCTATTAGATTGGAAATCAATTACAGGAAAAAACTGTAAAAAAACACAAATACATGGAGGCTAACAGTGTGCTACTAAATAACCAAGAGATCACTGAAGAAATCAAAGAAGAAATTAAAAAAATACATGGAAACAAATGACAATGAAAACACGACAACCCAAAACCTGGAGGATGCAGCAAAAGCAGTTCTAAGAGGGAAGTTTATAGCAATTCAATCTCACCTCAAGAAACAAGAAAAATCTCAAATGAACAATCTAACCCTACACTTAAAACAACTAGAGAAAGAAAAACAAAGAAAACGCAAAGTCAGTAGAAGAAAAGAAGTTATAACGATCAGAGCAGAAATAAATGAAATAGAAATGAAGAAAACAATAGCAAAGATCAATAAAACTAAAAGCTGGTTCTTTGAGAAGATAAACAAAATTGATAAACCCTTAGCTAGACTCATCAAGAAAAAAAGGGAGAGGACGCAAATCAATAAAATTAGAAATGAAAAAGGAGAAATCATAACTGATACTGCAGAAATAAAAGGATTATAAGAGACTACCACAAACAACTATATGCCAGTAAAATGGACAACCGTGAAGAAATGGACAAATTCTTGGAAAGGTGCAATTTTCAAAGGCTCAACCAGGAAAAAGTAGAAAATATAAACACACCTATCACAAGTAATGAAATTGAAACTGTAATTAAAAATCTTCCAACAAACAGAAGTCCAGGACCAGATGGCTTCACAGGCGACTTCTATCAAACATTTAGAGAGGAGCTAACACCAATCCTTCTCAAACTCTTGCAAAAACTATCAGAGGGAGAAACATTCTCAAATTCATTCTACGAAGCCACCATCACCCTGATACCAAAACCAGAGAAAGATATCCCCAAAACAGAAAATTATAAACAAATATCACTGATGAACATAGATGCAAAAATCCTGAACAAAATACTAACAAACACAATCCAACAGCACATTGAAAGGATCACACACCATGATCAAGTGGGATTTATCCCAGGGATGCAAGGATTCTTCAATACGCAAATCAATGAACGTGATACACCACATTAACAAATTAAGGAATAAAAACCATATGATCATCTCAATAGATGCAGAAAAAGCTTTTGGCAAAGTTCAACACCCATTTATGATACAAACTCTCCAGAAAATGGGCATAGAGAGAAACTACCTCAACATAATAAAGGCCATATACGACAAACCCACAGCAAGCATCCTACTCGGTGGTGAAAATCTGAAAGCATTTCCTCTAAGTTCAGGAACAAGACAAGGATGTCCACTCTTGCCACTTTTATTCAACATAGTTTTGGAAGTCCTAGCCCCAGCAATCAGAGAAGAAAAAGAAATAAAAGGAATACAAATTGGAAAAGAAGAAGTAAAACTGTCACTGTTTGCCGATGACATGATATTACACATAGAAAATCCAAAAGATGCCACCAGAAAGCTACTAGAACTAATAAGTGAATTTGGTAAGTTTGCAGGATACAAAATTAATGCACATAAACCTCTGGAATTCTTGTACACCAACAATGAAAAATCAGAAAGAGAAATTAAGGAAACACTCCCATTTACCATTGCAAGGAAAAGAATAAAATACCTAGGAATAAACCTGCCTAAGGACGTGAAAAACTTGTACTCAGAAAACTATAAAACACTGATGAAAGAAATCAAAGATGACGTAAACAGATGGAGAAATATACCATGTTCTTGGATTGGAAGAATCAATACTGTGAAAATGACTATACTACCCAAAGCAACCTACAGATTCAATGCAATCCCTATCAAACTACCAATGGTATTCTTCACAGAATTAGAACAAAAAATCTTACAATTTGTATGGAAACACAAAAGACCCTGAATAGCCAAAGCAATCTTGAGAAAAAAAAACGGAGCTGGAGGAATCAGGCCCCCCAACTTCAAACTATACCACAGAGCTACAGTAATCAAGACAGTATGGTACTGGCACAAAAACAGAAATATAGATCAATGGTATACAATAGAATGCCCAGAGATAAACTGATGCACATATGGGCACCTAATTTATAACAAAGGAGGCAAGAACATACAATGGAGAAAAGACAGCCTCTTCAATAAGTGGTGCTGGGAAAACTGGACAGCTACATGTAAAAGAATGAAATCAGAACACTACCTAACACCATACAGAAAAATAAACTCAAAATGGATTAAAGATTTAAATGTAAGACCAGACACTATAAAACTCTTAGAGGAAAACATAGGAAGAACACTCTTTGACATAAATCACAGCAAGATTTTTTTTGACCCACCTCCTAGAGTAACAGAAATAAAAACAAAAATAAACAAATGGGACTTAGTTAAACTTAAAAGCTTTTGCACAGCAAAGGAAACTATAAACAAGACAAAAAGACAACCCTCAGAACAGGAGAAAGTATTTGCCAATGAAAGAACAGAAAAAAGATTAATCTCCAAAACATACAAACAGCTCATGCAGCTCAATATCAAAAAAATAAACAGTCCAGTTAAAAAATGGGCAGAAGACCTAAATAGACATTTCACCAAAGAAGACATACAGATCACCAAGAGGCACATGAAAAGATGCTCAACATCACTAATTATTAGAGAAATGCAAATCAAAACTACAATGAGGTATCACCTCACGCCAGTCAGAAAGGCCATTATCAAAAAATCTAGAAACAGTAAATGCTGGAAAGGGTGTGCTGAAAAGGGAACCCTCCTGCACTGTTGGTGGGGATGTAAATTGATACAGCCACTATGGAGAACAGTATGGAGCTTCCTTCAAAAACTAAAAATAGAACTACCATACGACCCAGTAATCCTACTACTGGGCGTATACCCTGAGAAAACCATAATTCAAACAGAGACATGTACCACAGTGTTCATTGCAGCCCTATTTACAATAGCCAGGACAGGGAAGTGACCTAAGTGTCCATCAACAGATGAATGGATAAAGAAGATGTCGCACATGTATACAATGGAATATTATTCAGCCATAAAAAGAAACGAAATTGAGTTATTTGTAGTGAGGTGGATGGACCTAGAGTCTGTCATACAGAGTGAGAAAAACAGAAAGAGAAAAACAAATACCGTATGCTAACACATATATATAGAATCTCAAAAAAAGAAAAAAAAATTGTACTGATGAACCTAATGCCAGGGCAGGAATAAAGAGGTAGACATAGTGAATGGACTTGAGGACATGCGGTTGGAGGGCGAAGACGGGGTGAAGTGAGAGTAGCATTGACATATATACACTACCAAATGTAAAATAGTTGGTTGGTGGGAAGCAGCAGCATAGCACAGGGAGATTGGCTCAGTGCTTTGCGATGACCTGGAGGGGTGGGTTAGGGAGGGTGGGACGGAGGCTCAAGAGGGAGGGGATATGGGGACATGTGTATGCCTTTGGCTATTTTGCTTTGTTGTGCAACAGAAACTAACACAGTATTGTGAAGCAATTATACTCCAATAAAGATCTATTTAAAAAAACAGTGCTTAGACCTAGAATAGTATTTGGTACCTATATCTGTGTGAACTCTAGAATTTAAGTAGCCAATGACTTTGTCGTTACTATTATGGGATGTTAACATTTGAAAACAAGGAGTGGCTAGAACCTAGTGGTGCCAGTGATTGTCATGTTAGTGATGTTAAGGGGAAAAAACACAGTTTATTCAGGTTCAACTTTAACTTCTGGTATTCTGTGACTGAAAACATCAGATTGAGCATTTGTTCTCCTGTATCCTTCTTGCTTAGTTTTGTGTTTATTTAATTATAAATGAGAGAAAAGTATACAGTCGGACTAAATCAGATGAACAATTCGTAAACTGTTCGTGGGAGTTTGCATTTTTCTCTGCTCAATATGGAGCAAGACTTTGATGGTTCAAGTTTGAAGGGCATCTTTGAGTGGACTTGTTCTTTTAGTGGGTGTTGTTTGGTACCTCTGACCAAGAGAGAAAATAGAGAACAGAGCAGTATCCCCTATGGATGGCCTCCCACAGCGCTGAGAAATTATGGGCTCTCAGTAGATGATTGACTGGTTACCTGAATGAGATTCAGTTTAAGGGACATGACAATACCTTTAGAAAATGGGAGGCAAAACTCTCAACGAATGCTTAGCCATGAAAACCTGATTCTTTAGCTTGATTGTATGGAACGGATAATTGGGATGACCTTGAGGATGAGCTGACATTTTGGCCAATTATCTGCTAAGCTGAGTAGGGACCCACACTAGGTATGCCACATATTTAGGCATCTTTTCCTAGCCTGTTGCATCTGCTTTCTTGATAACTCTTCGCCTCCTTTTGAGGAACTGCCTTCATAATTGGTTTTAGGATTATCTGGACCAGATTATGTGGTTTGAGGGGCACTGGTTTTTTCTCTTCGTAGTTATAACCTTTCCAGACTTGACCTTCAGTCTTTAGGGTGCTGTTCAGAATTTTATTGTTCCCCTTGAAGATATTTTTTCATAGTGCTTCTCACGTGCTTCCTACATTGGTTTCCCTGCTATATGATGTGCTCCTTGAGAGTGGGAATAGGATTTCTGAATGTCGGTAATCTCAGCATCTCCGCTGGTACTTGACATATGTAGACACTAGGCTTCAGATTGAACAGACAAATATTCATTAATTTGCAAACATATTGTAATGACTGTTGCAAGTTAACGTGGATGAAGGTAATGAGAAATAATATTGGTACCGCTACTGGCAATGGTAGTAGAAAACAGAAGGGTAGGTTGGAAGGGCAAACTTTGTTGCTATAAACAGAATTTGACTTGGCCAACTGTAAGGGCATCTACAACAAGAAAAAATGCTGATGGTAATAATTTCTGCTTAATTTCCCCTTGATTTATTAACCTGGTTACTAACTGATTTGGTTGTATGAGAGACAGTGAACTTACATCATCCATTTCTCTTTTAGGACTTTTCATTTAGCAAATAAGGAAAGAAATTGAGATTAGAAATCACTTGTTAAGTTATGAAGAGAAGCTGGGGCTAGGAGGACCAAACACAAATAAAAAAGACAGACATTTTTAAATCGTGTAATTACTGGTTGAATGAGTATTGTCTATTAAAGTCCTACAGGTGTATATTGCGATATATACCATTTCTCTTCTAGTCTGAATGTGTAGAGAAACAATCCGCCACCTCCTTTGAATCCCATCTAGCAATGAGGGCCATGGAGCAAGCAGGCAATGACATCTACCCAGCTGCCAGGATTGTGCAATAAATGGAGCAGCCCCTCAAAAACCTCTGAATGGATTTGCCAATTTTTATTATGTTTAAGGCAGGCAGTAATTTCAGTTTTCAATTCCATTAAGTAATAATAGTTATTAATTAGTAAATTAGGCCACTGGGTTCTAGAGGTGAGCTAACAGAATGATTAAAAAGGAGAGCGCGAAAATTCAGATAGTGCTCAGGTTTCGTAGAAGCCTGCCACGATTGAGAGTTTATGTTTGTACATCTCTTCAGAATGAATTGCTGCCCTTAAGAGCAACTTGCATTGCCTACAGTGCTGTCTGTTCAGTAATTGCAGCAAAGAGAGGTACTGCACCATACATTGTCGTAAAGATGTCAAGAAATGAAGGGAGATGGTCGAGGGCTCAGCTTCTAATACTTACATTTTAAATCTGGGGACATTAAATCCAGGGAGGAGAATTCCTGAGGTTCCCCCCCCCCCGCCCCCCCGCACACCAACAAAGTGCTTACACATTTCTTCAGTAAAGGCTCTGACATCATCTCCAGGGAGGATTTCTGGACTCCAGGTAGGTCTAATTCATTTTAGAGACTAATTTTTTGAGCTTCATATTTCAAACATGATAGCCTTAATGGAGGTTTGTGGACTGTGTTTAAAAGTACTTTTCATAGCTGTACCTGGATAATAACAAAATCCCTGAAATAGCATTGAAACTCCTTAAGGACTTGAAAGGCTAAAACTAAAGTTTATCTTGCAGGGTTCTAGATGGCAAAAAATGCAGGTAACGTACATTAAGGCTGTCAGAGTGTATTCCTGATACGAAAAGAAATAGTTGAAAGTGGAAATATCAGTCAAGCTTATTCTTAAGATTCACAGTGTAGCTTTTTGCTGGTGTTTAACGTGATTTTTTTTTTTTTTTTTTGCGGTACTTGGGCCTCTCACTGTTGTGGCCTCTGCTGTTGCGGAGCACAGGCTCCGGATGTGCAGGCTCAGCGGCCATGGCTCACGGGCCCAGCCGCTCCGCGGCATGTGGGATCTCCCCAGACCGGGGCACGAACCTGTGTCCCCTGCATCGGCAGGCGGACTCTCAACCATTGCGCCACCAGGGAAGCCCTAACGTGATTTTAAAAAAACAAATGGAGACAAACCAGATTTATGTATAAATATAGACTATATCTATAATGGCAAAGTTAATTAAAACATTAAGACAGATCCCAGACTCCTCTTTTTAAGAAAAATAGCATTTCTATTAAAATTAGCTCTTGCTTGTATTTTATTTAAATGAAAAACTGATAAATTTTACTTTTCTTATGTAGAAATAAGCATTACTTGAGACTTTAAGACAAATTTCCCTATCCAATTTTTCTTTCCATCTGAGCACTCTCCCTGCCTTACCATTATTTTTGTTCCCTCCTTAGAGATTCATGTTGCAGGGTTTTTTCCCTCCATTTTTTCTTTTCTTTCTACTTTTCTGTTTTCCTTTTCTTAATATTTACCTTTAGAGTCATCATGGTGTACTGAAAAGAGTGGTTTTTAGTCTGATAAACACTAGGTTAAACCCTTGACTCCACTTCTCACTAGTTATTTTTACCTTGAGAAAATTGATCAACCTCTCTGAGCTTCTGTTTCCTCCTCTGTAATGTGGGGAATATAAAACACTTACCTCACATAGCGGTTTCAAGTTTGCTGTCGTGCAAAAATGCTTATTTTTGGACTAAAGAAAGGAAAATCTTTGGAACTGTTTAGTTGGCATATAGACAAAATTTTTTGTACCAGTACTTGTGTTAGACTGGATTAACTAAGACAATTATTTGAGAGGTAATAGACTTTGTAGGTATGAGCACTGAGATTGAGTATTTAACTGTGGTAGTTGACAGTTTGTGTGTACTTCATATATGTAAGTTCCTTTCCCACCTTCCTGACCCTATTCTCATACAGACCTCCAGCCTACACTTATGTACCTCTAGTTTCCACATAAGAGTGTAAATTTCCATATTATGTCATCTGGCTCCATTCCATTGTTTTCTTTTTAATGTTAATATATTAGGAAATCTCATCTGCCACGAGAATGAATGTCAGACCTGTCCACTGGGTTTTGTTATTTGGAACCCTCATCTAATTTTGAGTCTATAATGTAAAAATATATAACTTAATTTCCATTGGTGGAAGATTAAGCATAGTTTTAGAAAGAATGTTGTAAAACACACTGGAAAGAGAGGAAGGAAGGATTGATAGAGTTAAACTGACACAAGAGTTTCAAATAAGATTGAAATAAGATCAAGTTCATCAATGTTCATTGTAAAAAGCCAACCTAATCTTGTCCTTAAATAACCCACCAACCAACCAATAAAACAAACAAACAAAACTCAGAATGATCAAGAAATTAGGTTTAATATTTGAACATCAACCCTTTTTTCATCAATTGATTAGGAAGGACAAATGTCTCCATCTGTATCTAAGGATGTGACAAGGATCTAAGGATGTGTAAGTTCCTGTGGAGCTCACCCAAGGCTGTAAGGGAAGTTCAGCAAAGAAGCAGACTAGACTGAAAAAGCATTTGAAGGTTAAGATGCTCTCCAGGAATTTCTGCTTCAGTCATTACTATCACTGAACTTTTCTGCCTTTAAGGGTTTGTAATATCTAAATTCAAATTATTCCATCTGTATCTAAAGCTACTCTGTGATTGTTTTCGACCACCAGCATAATGCAGTTTTCTTTTTCCTGTCACCTCAAATCATCACCTATGACACAGCATTGTGCAGGGAACACAAGCCCGGAGCTCTCATTCAAGGTCGCCTGAAGCCCTCCATAGTGAGACATTTTGAATGACTTAGAATGATTTTAACTAGATATGTTTGTAGCTGTCTGACTCCAACCCACATGGTTCAGGGAGGCTCAGTTTCTTTTCTATATTAATAGCTTATTGAGCAAATATACTATGCCAGACTACATACACATGTGTTTTTTCTTTTTTTCAATGAACTCAGTTATCTTGAAAACCCAATGAAAAATGTTTCTATTATCTTTGCCTGTTTGCATTTCAAAAACTGTAAGAATGCATTGATTTTTGAGACAATTATTGGGGCTTATAGAACTTATCCTCCTGCTTGGATGTGTCTTTTAGAATTAAAGGGTTCATTAGATGTCCCAAGGGGAGTTTTCATATTCCAGGACAGAAAAGAGATACCATGGGTTATGGAAATGGCTCTGTCAAATGTGATGTAAAATACTGGTGAAAATTGACAACTGCAGTGGAACATCTGAAGTTGTGACCTGTGTGAGATTATCTCTAAAACATTCAGGAATCCTAATAAGCTGCATTTTCAAAATTTCTTTACATATCATGGCTTATATTTGATACTTAATTGTACAGCAATTAAGCTATTGTGCCAAGCAGAACATGTACTCAACCCCTCCCAGGCACAGGGAGCAAAACAAAGACATTTTGAGGCATTTAGCTTGTATCTGATAAAATAAGCCTGACACAGATGAAACAATTAGAAAATTGTTGAACCACACAGTGAGTGACTAATCAGTATAGAAAGAGATAGATCAGTGTGGGATGTTAATAGTAGATGATGACTTCCTGAAGGAGAAAAAAATTAAAGTAAGTGTTGGCATTTAAATAGAGAGGAAAAGAGGTTTGGGACATTTCACTCTGGGAAAATAGCATGAGCAGAAGCCTAGAAATAAAAATGGACCGTGTGAGCCAGCTTAACTAAGAGGGAAGTGAGAATTGAGAAACAGTAGAAATAATCTGAACGAAGTAAGAAGAAATCAGTTTCTAGAAGGTCTTGTAAATCAGCCAATGAAGTTTGAGACTGATACCATGGGTAATAGGAAGCTTGTCCAAAACATTTTTAGGAGTGATGCAGCATATATGACAGTGGTATTTCTATAGTGTTACTATGATAGCGTATGCCAATGCATTGAGGTTCTCAGGTGTGTGGTTTTGAGTAACTATACAACAGCATAGAGAAAAAAAAAACATAAAATGATTGTGGAACTCTCATTATTCTTTGGAGAATTTTGTGAAGAATGGGAATGGGAATGGTATAAGACGATAGGAAATAGGTAAATGTTCTGAGAACAAAAACTTAGGAAATGTGCATTCTGGAAACATGTTAGTAAGTTCCATATCTTAGAAGTTTCAGAATTAATTTTTAAATTTCCATCTTGTGAAAAATAATCTTTAAAGAAGCTATCAGTATTGAAGCCTTCACGGGTTCACTAAAAACAAGTGATGACAGATGAGAGGTATTTTAGTTTTTGATAGCAATTCTATGCCACTAAGTGTTAATCTCGTGTTGTAGGAAAGGATCTGATACGTGGTAGCAGCTTAATAAATGAATGTTACACTGTGGCCTAAATGAGTCTGAGGAACAGGTTTTTCTAAATCTAGATTTTTCAAGATCTCTGATTATATCTACAGGGAAAAGACAAAGAAGTGTGTAGAAGACAGTTTTACCATTAGGTCAGCCCATTCCTTGTTGACTAGTCATAGTGTTTTCATTAATACATCAATTCGAGTTAGGAATGGCATATTCAGTGCCAAGAAACAGGTCGTGTTCTTGGTCCTGTCTCCCCAGCATTTCTATTAAGGGTTTCCATGTTGCAAAAAATGGAATTTGTATCACATTTGTATGGGTGGCACCAAGTTGCAAGGTTTGGCTCTATATTTGTTGACAGATTCAAGGTAAGAAAAGATGTAAACAGGCTAGAGCGATAGCACCCCCAAATAGTTAAATGCATAACTTGAATCAAGGAGTGTGACTGGGCTGCAAGAACCAAGAGGGTAGAGAAAACTTTTTTTTTTTTTTTTTTTTGCGGTACGCGGGCCTCTCATTGTTGTGGCCTCTCCCGTTGCGGAGCACAGGCTCCGAATGCACAGGCTCAGCGGCCATGGCTCACGGGCCCAGCCGCTCCGCGGCATGTGGGATCTTCCCAGACCGGGGCTCGAACCCACGTCCCCTGCATGGGCAGGCGGACTCTCAACCACTGTGCCACCAGGGAAGCCCCTAGAGAGAACTTTAGTGGCAGCATAAAGATCAGCTCAGGAATTTACCGCTCGAGTCAGGGACGGGCTCAGGAGACATGTCTGGTTTCACACAGAAGAGAGGAAGGTCCTCTGGAGAAAAGAGGCCCCAATTAATTATGTCACAACTTCTCTCTTCCTGGAGGTGGAGGTGGAGAACCCACAGTTGGCCTATGTTAAACTGGCACTGTGAGTTGTTGCCATAAGGTCCATTTTAGTCCCTGTTCATTTATTAAGTGGAGTTGCTCTCCACTCGGAGTTGATTACTATATAAATAATTGAAGCTCCCCCAATGTGATGATTAAGAGAAGGCAGCTCTAACGGGACCCCTTCCCATTAGCCACAGGAAGGCAGAAGACATGCATTGATTGAATACAAATGAGAACCATTTGCATTGGTTCCAGCCACTCTTTTTCTATCCCTCTATGGACAAGGATTGGTTCCAGGCCACCCTTCAGCAGGAGAATGTCTGGTCATGACGGTCCAAGGAAACTTGTCTTTCCCTGGTGAGATAGCACTGGGTTATCCTCAGACCTTCAGCTCCAGACTGATAGCCCCTACTTATATTATGTGCCAGGCAGCTTATTCACATACTCTCCATTGCCTCGTGGTAGCTCTCCTCTTCATTCTTGGGATCTTTCCCCCAAACATACTTTCCTTCTAATTCCCTTTAGATATTCTGAGTCATATAGTATTATGATCCATCTATACCTGTCCTTGAGAAACATCTCAGACCTCTGCTCAGAAACTCATCCATTTATACCAAGTCTATCCATCTTGTCTCTCTCTCTCTCTGAGTTTTATGAGGTAAATGGTTGTCTAATTTAAATAAGTGAATTAATGAAATTCACCATTCCCCTCTCCCCATACCCACCTTTCCCAGCATTCTCTGCTTTAGGAGGAAAATGCTGCACCTCTGTGTGGCAGGACCCTCCTTTACATAGTGTTAAAGGGAGGACCTTGATACTGTAGCACCTTAATACACTATGAGGTGGGTCGGAGGGTGGGTTGGCAGCAACTAGGACAGGTACGGCACGTGGTGAGCATTCAGTATATATTTAGGAAGTAGATGAATTATGATATGACTCCCATTCTTTTCTCTTTTTACCTGTATGAACTGTGACTAATTTCCTCACTAGTTTTCCTAACAATCACCCACACCAAGATAAGATTTCTTTTTTCCAGAAAAAAAAATTGTCTCATAAGAGAGTTAGCAGGACGTTTATCTTGCCGGTGTTGAAACAATGACCTAGAAATAATTTTTCTAAAAATATCTGACAATTTTCTGAGCAGGACTTGAATTTCAAGAGCTACAACACATTCTGGAGGGATGTCTCCCTCTCCGTGCCCCTAATGGAATGGGTGTTGAGGCTTCCAAACCATCCCACCAGTCCAATAGGAGAAACCGTTTTCAAGGCTCTAGTATGTGCCAGTTACTTCACAAGGTGCTTTGCATACACTATTGATTTAATCTTTAAAATAACCCAATTAGGTAGCTATTATTTTCATCCTGAAGATGAGAAAACAGGCTTATAGATACTGTGTCCTAGGTCACAAAACTAGGTAAGCAACGGAGCAGGGGTTACAAACAAGTGGTCTGACATTTTGATCTTTCCGGGAGAGCAGTGGAGCTGAGCCAGGGTGCCTGGATTCAGACCTGGCTCTGCCACTTACCATCTGTGAACTTAGTCAATGCGTGTAACCCCGCTGCGCTTCAATTTCACTGTGAGAAAATTGTGGAAGGTAATATATTTATTCACAGGGTTATCCTAGGATTCAATTACTTAGTTCATGTAAAATATTTAGAATAATGCTTGGAACATAATAAGCACTTAATATATCTTAAAGATTATTATTCAAATTTATGTAGAACTAGCACTCAGTATCTTGTAATTTAGCAATAAATAATTTAATAATTCTTTGTTTTATTCTCTATGGTGTTATATCAGGAATTAGATGACTTCATGAAGGAGTCACTTAATAAACTGTAAACTCCTTAAGGACTGGGTCCTTTGTGCACTTTCAAAAACTAGAGGATTACTCAGTGAATATTAGACACACAATTAACACTTATGGATAGGGATTTAAAAGCATGAATGATCCAATCTACTACCCTCCCCAAACAATGCCTTTCTTACATTCTAGTAGAATTTTATAGTTTACAATGTGATTCTCAGACTTAAAAAGAATTTCCACAGTCACCACTGCAAAGTGTGTACCTGTATCCTCCATATCACAGACAGAACGCTAAACCTCAGGACGGCCACTGGATTTGCTTTTCTCACGTGATGAGGAATGCAGAACTTGGCAGTAACTGGCGTCGTCTTGCTGGCTTGACGAGGTTCGAGGTTAGATTTGTCTCTGTTGGCATTTTCTTGATTTGTCCTTCATGGTCACAATGTCGCAGCTCTACTTCTGGCCAGGATCCTAACATTTAAGGCGGTAGAAGGGGAAAGTTTCACATAAGCTTCATCGTTCATTGTCCTTTTATATGAAGGAAGAAAAGTTTCTCTAGGGCCTCCTAACATCCCAGAAAGATTTCTTCACATGTCATGGGCAGCCCCTCATTTCAGGGAAACCTGGGGAAGGGAGATGTTTGGCTTTCTCACCTTTAGAGGGAGCAGTAGCAAGGTAGAGCTACCAATAGCTTTTGGTAGTTTCTGCCAATAATTTTTTTTTTTTTTTGCGGTACGCGGGCCTCTCCCGTTGCGGAGCACAGGCTCCGGACGCGCAGGCTCAGTGGCCATGGCTCACGGGCCCAGCCGCTCCGCGGCATGTGGGATTTTCCCGGACCGGGGCACGAATCCGTGTCCCCTGCATCGGCAGGCGGACTCTCAACCACTGCGCCACCAGGGAAGCCCCAATAATCATTTTTAATACTAACACTGCTACTCCTACAATTCCTACTTCTGCTGCTACTACTAAAGATTTTACCCTCACAAATGTTGTAGACTAATTTGCCGTCCCTTTAGTTCATGAAAAAATGAGAAATGACAAGATGTTTCCTGGCACTGGCGAAGATAAGTTGATATTTGAAGGTGAAAATAAGCATCCTCAACCCCACTGCTGCCCTTTGACAGAAGAAAATGCTAACTAACATCTGGGACCTTTAGAAACACTTCACTCCTAAGTTTGTATTCAGTTGGGAGCTGAGTGAGTCATGGCCTGTATGTTTATGAGCTACTGGTAATGTGATAATTGGAATTACCCCCAGTTTGAAATAAGAAGCTCAGACGAAGCTTGTGAGGATTTCTAAAACATATAGTCTGACCTAGGTGGGCCTCAAACAGTACCTAAGAGGGAGAAGATGGAATAAATATGAACAGAGTTGAGGCACTACCAGTCACAGTTCTTTCACTCTGAAGTGGCTTCTGGGGAAGTGAGCAGAGCCCCTGGGGCCATTCTCACCAAATATAAATAGATTTCCAGCTTCAACCCTGGAGGCAGGGCCCTACGAGTACAGAGGATGGAAACAAAATCTCTGTGTTTCACTAACACAATAAACTTACATAGATGAATTGGCTAAAACTACATTAGCATGTATTCAAAGGATGGGCTTGAGATAACTTTTTATTTTCATCCATCAGCCATTTCCCCTCACAAACCCTTCTTGCCCTCCGCATAGTTCCAGAAAGATGATCATATGGATGTGGTCTGTTTGGGGAAGTAAAGAATCCAGGACACAGGATAAGTCTGGAGGTTGAGGGGGAGGGATAAGATGGAACTGAATCGACTCTGGCTTCCTGCCCAAGCTGGCATGAGCTGGTAGCTCAGATCAGTTTGAATCCAATGTCCCCTAGGAATTCTGCAGCCACTCTAGTGTTTGTGTCCCAATGCATCAGCAGTTTTGGAAGTTAAGGCTGGATATTAGAAATGGGCAAGTAAAGAGAACTCATCTGTTTATTGAATATTTGGGAATGGGAAGAAAGCAAGAAAACACACACAATCACCCTATTATTTGGAAGCTGAGTGGCCAGTGATGGTGTTCTTGCTTCACAGCTATGGTGCTAGCAGACCTAGCTGAGCTAGACCTGCTGTGTTTTGTCTTTCGCTTACATCTGAAAATATCTGCAAATGTTTGGCACTTGGGGAAATGCCTTTTGGCCAAGTACATTTTTTCTTAATATAAAATGAGAAAGAGAGAGAAGAAGAAGGGGTGAGGGAAGAAGGGGGGAAGGAAGGAAAAAGAAAGAGAAAAGAGCTTAATTCAGAGGAAGGTAAAAGGGAACTTAACTTGATCTGTCAGCTTCATATATACTTAACTCATCACAATGGGTTAGTGTTGGGCCCTTTAAGGTCTAAAGGTCTAAAATACAGTGAGCTTCCATGGACGTTCCTTTTCCCAGAGAACAGGCCATCTGTGACAGGATGATGGTTCAGGATATTGGTCCCAAAGCTAAGATTCACCAAGTTTGGCTGAAGGCAAAACCTCTTCTCTTCTGCTCATTATCAAACAGTTACACTGCATGCAGTTGGCCATTCAGTTGTCTCCTGACACCTTGCATTGCCATCTTATAAATGCTGCTGCTTTGTTGAAACACCTGTAGAGTTTCTTGGCTTCTGAACACCATTTGATCACACAGCAGGAGTAAGGAAGGCTCATCTGCCTCTTGGCAAAATAGGTGAGGACGTACTGAGCACTGGGTTACCCCTTCACTTAGCATGGCAGTCCTGTGGGTAAGGGTGCTTCCCTGCCCTGGACATAAAGAAGTGAGAATCAGCCACTTGAAGCAAGAGGAAATCTATCACAGGCCTATACAGTCTTTCACTAGTAGACTAGTTACTAGTTTCAATAGTCTTTCCTTTTATCTTGTTGATGCTTCCCCTAGACATTGTTCTTCTTTCCCCTTGACTGTCTCCTCATAATACTATTCATTCCAGAACAATTTAATTCTAAGTCAAAGGTAACTTTGTGATTTTAGCCAAGGTAAAGGGAAGAAAACATAAAGTTGGAAATAAATATGGTGTTTGTGTCCTAAAAAGACATTGCCAGGAGCCGTGGTTATTAAACTTTTTGGTCCCAGGACTCCTTTACATTCTGAAAAATTACTGAGGACCTCATAGAACTTTTGTTTGTGTGATTTTATATATATATATATGCATATATATGTATATGTAGGCATGTGTATATCTGTATATCCATAGCTGTATCTGTGTATCTTTATCAGTATTTATCAATAAGTAGAACGGGAAAATTTAGCGTATATTATTACAAAACAAGACCACAAAGTATACGAATTTCTTGTTGTGTTTTCAGACAATTAGATATCCCCAAAGAAAATTAATTTTTGGATTTCAAAATAATGATATCTTGGATTATATTAAGGCTCACCAATGCTATAGCTAGTCTAAACAAAGATGGTTAGTAAGAGCACAGACGTAGTAAGGAAAAAAAACTGAGTTAATCCCTGAAAACTCACATGTTTTAGAGCAGTTTTAAATTCATAGCAAAATTAAGAGGAAGGAAAAGAGATTTCCCATATACCCCCTGCTCTCATACGTGCCTAGCTTCCCCCATTATAAACATCTCTCACCAGAGTGATACATTTGTTATCATTAATAAACTTACATTGACACGTGTAAGTTACAATCAGCATAATAGATGTTAAAATTTTTCTCATAATTAGTATAAGCAGTGTTCAGGACATATGGATTAGCTAGAAACACTCTACAGTATTTTCACACTTTCGTGAACAGAACGTAGAGTATAGACTCTAACCTCTAAGGCCTTCAGCCATTGTAATGGGACACTGAGACCATACAGTAGTCTCTGACTGGAGGATTTTTGTTGTCTGTCTCCAACTAGAAATATAGCTGAATCCTGCCAACCAATCGATGTCTCATCTACATCTCGCGATCCTTTCAAGCAACCATATAAAGGAGACCATAGTCCTTCAGCTTGTAACACACACTGAATGACAGCTCTTGGCCTACTTGCTGATAAATGTTTAACTGGTCTGTGATTGGCTTTCACTGTAACACACCATCTGTATAATACCACCCTGGAGGATGAAGACTGCCTTGGCTTTCTAGGGCTGCCAAAACAAAATACCACAGACTGGGTGGCTTAAATGACAGCAATCTATTTTCCAAAAGTTCTGGAGGCTAGAAGTCCAAGATGAAGGTGTCGGCAGGGAAGTTTTCTTCTGAGGCCTCTCTTCTTGGTTTGCAGATGGCTGCCTTCTTGCTGTGTCCTCACATGGTTTTTCCTCTGTGTATGCATGTTGCTGGTGTCTGGAGAGGAGCTGCCCAGAGGACCCTTCAAAGAAGGACTTGCTGACCACTGCAGGGGGTGCAGTGAGCAGACTGCTTAGCTGATGAGACCAACTTGTTTGATGTCCCGCCCCCTCTGGTGGCATCTCATACCACTGACCCAGTGAAGTGAGGGCATCAAGACCTGGCCATTTTGGCCCAGGGTGGAGACACTGACAGGCAAGTTTCTCTCCAGAACTCCTTCCTGGGGGAGCCATGGATTTGTTGGATCTGTAGAGCGGTTAGACTTCTTTCTCTGCCTAATTCTGCTTCTTACCCCCTTCTTTGATCCCTAACAAACATCTTACACCCAAACTTTGTTCAGGGTCTGCTTTTGGAGACCTTCACCTGTGTGAGGCTTCTCTTTCTATCCGATCATCTTATCTTTCTTTCCCACATTCCTTGAAGCAGTAGAGAGAGGATCTCTGGTAATAGCCTTCAAATTAATATCTAGTTTGCATAGAGTGTTTTAAACGTACACGACTTTTACATGTAACATTCTTTTTCATATTTATTCCATCAACAAGCACAGAGGTGTGAGAGACACTTTCTGTTGACAGAAAGCCAACACTCTTTGGTAGGCCAGTGCTGACATTTTATAGATTCTGGGGAATTTTACCCCAAGACATCAAAGGGCAAGATCTAAGTTAGAGCCTGCTTTCTGCTTCTGAACCATGGTCAAAGAAGAAAAACTACTGAGAAGATTGTAAAGGAGGATAGGAGGTAGGTTGAGGGAAATGTACGGATAGTTTTTTGGGTTTTTCCTCCACTTTCCCAGGAGAAAAGGAACACTGAAATTCAAGCAACAGGAGACTTGTTTATGATGACAAAATGGCCTCTGAAGAAAAGTGCTGGTATATTTATTTAAGCAAAAGAAATATTTTCTTTCCATGGATATTCTTTCCTACATTGGTCACCTACTGCCAGGCACCCTTCTGTGTTTTCAGGGCATTGTCACCGTTCAATGCTACCACATGTGTGAATCGCCGTGCATGTGGGCTGAATCTATTTTAAGAGACCAGGGCAATCTGACACGTATGAGGAAGTGACAGGCGTTTTACAAGAGGCTTAAATTCCTATGAAGGAATGAATGGCTTTGTCCTTGATCTGCTCGCTGAACTCTTTTTAATATTAATGTGCTACTTAAAAGTGCATCATTTGCCTCCAGAGCAGCTCTGTGGGCGGCATTAGAGCCCATGGGCAGGCTACGGAGTCCAGAGTGAAGCTGCTGATTGCTATTTATCACACATGACTGCGGACTCCCAAGGATCAAAACTTTAAGCACAACTTGGCAGGGAAGAGGGCTTTCCGTCTATTCCCTGGCATTGAAACTCTAAGATTAGTGTGACCTAAGCCACCCCATTCTTGGAAAGATGCTAATATAATAACACTTTTTTTAAAGGTCAAAACTTCAGATTCCTTTCGTTAGCTCCATCTCATGTATCTCCAAGTAGAACACAACTTTGTCGCTTCTTTTCAAACCATCATAACCGTGTTTTATAGCAGGCTCAAAATACTCTTTTTATTTCTACAAAGGCAACATACTGAACGACATGTTTCCAGCCAAATTTACGGACTACTTCTATTCCCACCTTCTTTCCGTGCTGCTAAAAAATATAGGATTAGGCTAGAGCCAGACAGATGCGATAACTACTGTTGGAAAGAAATATAGATTTTTAGATGGGAAGCTATATAGACACCAAGATAGATCCGTGAAAGTGTGAGCTGAGTGGCTGAGCTTTAACTCAGCAGAAATACTTGTTCTATTTAGTGTTTGTTGTTCTCATATGGTAAATCTTAGAGAAAACAGTGCGAGAGACAGTGAAACCAGAGGTTTGTTATGACAATGAGTGTAGAACTGAAGAAGTGTTACAAGCCCCATATAATTGCCTGAGGGGAGCAGAGCTAATCCAGTGAAGCATCAGTCTAAACTCCACGGTGGGTTCAACAATTTGATCTGTTACCTTCCCCTGAGTATTCTTTTACTGTTTTGTTGGGGTGTTTCCATCTTATTCTAACATAAATAGTGCCCAGGAATCACGTTGACTTATTAAGAATAGGAATTTTTCTGAAAGAGAAAACAAAACCTGTTTAGGAATAGAACATGGTTATCCTTCCTTATGTTTATAGACTAAAGTAAGCAGACTTTTTCCTCCAAAACGTAGCAAGATGCCCCAGCCTACTTTAGAGCAGGGTTGTTGTTCATGCATTCATTTATTCATTCATTCATGGATAAAGCATTTATTAAGCCTGCATTACAGGGTCTGAGATTGGAGTAACACTGAGACTGAGTTCCTTAAAGTACCCCATTGCTTGTGCGAAAGCTTCAGTGGTTGATTAATTACTCCCATTATTTACTCCTCCCTGTAACTATGAACTTTCCATGTGACCTTGGAGTATTCTCCCACACTGACTGAGCCTAGCCATGTGACTTCTTTGGCCAAAAGGGTAATCACAAATATAAAGCAAACAGAGGCTTGAGAAGGCTTGTGGGATTGGACTTGCTCACTCTTTTTTCCCCCAATTTTACTGAGGAAAAATCAACCAATTATACTTGTATATATTTAAATTATACAACATGATGATTTGATATGCATACACATTACAGAATGATTACCAAGATCAAGATAATGAACACATCCATCATCCCACATAGTTAACTCTTGTGTGTGAGGTGAGAATGCTGAAGACCTACTCCCAGCAACTTTCAAATATACAATACCATATTACTAACTATAGTCCCCATGCTGTACATTAGATCCTCAGAACTTATTCTTCTCACACTGAAAGTTTGTGCCCTTTGACCTACATCTCCCCATTTTCTTTTTACCCAGCTCCTGGCAACCGTCATCTACCTCTGTTTGTATGAAATCAGCTTTAAATTTTTTTTTTTTTAGATTCCACAATATAAGTGATACCACACAGTATTTGTCTTTCTCTGTCTGGCTTATTTCATTTACCATAATGCCCTCCAGGCTCATCCATGTTTCCACAAATGGCAGGATTTTCTTCTTTGCTTTGTCTTTATAATATTCCATTATATATTCTTGGCTATTGTGAATAATGGAAGTACATATATATCTCCTTGATATCCTTTTTTTTTCATTTCCTTTGGATATATATCAGAAAGTAGGATTGCTGGATCATGTGATAGTTCTATTTTTAATGTTTTGAGGAACTTCCATACCCTTTTCCATAATGGTTGTACCAATTTACATTCCCACCAACAGTGTATAACAGCGGTCCTCAACCTTTCTGGCACCAGGGGCCGGTTTTGTGCAGGACAATTTTTCCATGGACAGAGGGCGGTGGGGAGGTGGGCAGGGGGGATGGTTCAGGTGGTAATGCGAGCAGTGGTTCAGGTGGTAATGTGAGGGATGGGGAGACATGGGGAGCGGCAGATGAAGCTTCACTTGCTTGCCTGCCACTCACCTCCTGCTGTACGGCCTGGTTCCTAACAGGCCATGGACTGGTACCAGTCTGTGGCCCAGGGGTTGAGGATTCCTGGTGTATAAGGTTCCCTTTGCACCACATCCTCACCAAAATTTGTTTTCTCTTGTCTTTTTGATAATAGCCATCCTAACAGGTGTGAGGTGATTTTGGCTTTAATTTGCATTTCCTTAATGGTTAATGATGTTGAGCAACTTTTATGTATTGGCCATTTGTATGTCTTCTTTGGAAAAATGTCTATTCAGGTTCTTTGCCCATCTTTAATTTGATCATTTGCTTTTTTCTTATTGAGTTGAATGGGTCATTGTATGTTTGGATATTAAATTCTTAGCAGATGGATGGTTTGGAGAAATTTTCTCCCATTTTGTAGGTTGCCTTTCCAATTTTTTGATTGTTTCCTTTGCTAGACATAGTCCCTTGCTATAGTCCCTTATTTATTTTAGCTTTTGTTGCTGTGCTTTTGCTGTTTTTTCCAAGAAATCAGAATTTAACCAAAGAGGTGAAAGATCTGAAAACTATAAGACACTGATAAAAGAAACTGAAAAATACACAAATAAATGAAAAAATATCCCATGTTCTTGGATTGGAAGAATATTATGAAAATGACCATACTACCCAAAGTGATATACAGGTTCAATGCAATCTCTATCAAAATTCCAATGGAATTATCACAGAAATAGAAAAAAACTATCCTAGAATTTGTATGGAACCACAAAAGTTTCCAAATAGCCAAAGAAATCTGGAGGAAAAAGAACAAAGCTGGATGCATCACATTTTCTGATATCAAAGTATATTACAAAGCTATGGCAATCAAAACATTATGGCACTGGAATAAAAAATGGTAATCAAAACAGTATGCCACTGGAATAAAAAAAAAGAATAGAGAGCCCAGAAATAAACCTATGCATATACATGCAATTAATTGTTGATAGGGACTCCAAGAACACACAAAGGGGAAAGATAGTCTCTCCAATAAATCGTGTTGAGAAAACTGGATATCCACATACAAAAGAATGAAACTGGCCTCTTTTATTACAGCACTCACAAAAATTAACTTGAAATGGATTAAAGACTTGAATGTAAGTCTTGAAACCATAAGACCCCTAGAAAAAAATATAGGGAAAAAGCTTCTTGACATTGGACTCGCTTATTTTTGTCCTCTGTCATCAGCAGGAGAACCTGCCTGCCATTCTGCTGTAGGATAAGACACATATGAAACAGTGCCATGTTGCTCCAGGCAATCATGTTGAGGAGATCCTAGACTAGTCAACAGCCAGCCTCCCCTGGACATGTAAGGAAGCTCAGCCAAGATCGTCAGAACGACCCAGCTGATCCACGGACCTCTGCATATCCACAAGTGAATACAGTAAGATCAGCCATGCCCTGTCCTGTTAAAACCTAAAAATATGTCGTACCATTCAATTTCTTGCCTATGCAATACTGGCATACCTTGGAGATACTGCAAGTTCGATTCCAGACCACCACAATAAAGCAAATATCACCATAAAGGGAGTCACATGAGTCTTCTGGTTTCCCAGTGCATATAAACGTTATGTTCACACTATACGGTAGTCTATTAAGTGTGCATTAGCATTACATTGAGAAAAACAAGTTACATACCTTAATTTTTTTAAATTTATTACTAAAAATGCTAACCATCATCTGAGCCTTCGGCAAGTCATAGTAGTAACACCAAAGATCACTGAGCACAGATTACCATAGCAAATATAATAATAATGAAAAAGTTTAAAATATTGCAAGAATGACCAAAATGTGACACAGAGACATGAAGTGAGCAATTGCTGTTGGAAAAATGGCGCCGATAGACTTGCCCGATACAGGGTTGCCACAAAATTGTAAAAAACCGAAATGTCTGTGCAGTGCAATAAAATGAGATATGTCTGTATCTGTGTGTGGTATTTTAATTTTTGACTGTTTAAAATTTTTCCTAGATAATCCATTTATCACCTTCTGGGGTTTAATAACTGCACACAGGAAGCAAAACGAAAAAATTGAAAGCCCAGCCATTTCAGAAAAAGCCAGCTTCTAATTATGCCATAGCTACTTACTAGCTATGAGCTCCTATTGGCCAAATCACTTCACCTCTCTAAGCCTCGGTTGTCTCATCTATAAAGGGGGATGCTAATGCCTCGCTCCAAGATGAGAAATAAATGAGATAAATAGGTAGAGACCTTAGCACAGTGTCTGGCAAATAGCAGACTCTCAAAAGATGCTAGCTATGTTAACTCTCTCCACTCCCTGCTTACACTTTAGTGATAGTGAGTCCAAGGTGGGCTGGAGAGGACCTTTGGCAAATCCTAAGGACCATGAAATTAAAATTTGTAAAACTGGCCTCCTGGCAAACAACCTAAGAGCAAAGAGAGCAAAATTGTAACCCCAGCTTCTCACTTAAGACCTTATCACCACATTAGAAAAGGATGTCGGGAAAGAGGCTTCATTGTGAGTTAAGATGCTACAGGAAAGGTGTTGGAGGCATGAAGAGTTTCAGTATCTGTTCTACAGAAAACGGCTTACTTTTTAAAAACATATCTATGTCTGTATATACCTTGAAACCGTCAGAAGATAGCTTAGATTCTTCTTCTTCACCTTAGGCATTTTTCCTCAAAAGCGGGGAGGAGGTTATGCATATTATAAATGTGTGTGTTTAAGAAGTTATAACGGGAGTACAATCCGGGAAGGTGACTTGGTCAGAACTGGGCTCAAAATTATGATGTGGAGATGGAGAAATTCTGGCAAGAACCGAAATCAGTTTTTCATCCTAAGGGTTCTTCGTGATTTGTGGGTACAGGCTAACATCTAGCCAATTAGACTGGGCCATAAAATTTTATTTCAAATATCATACAAAAAGTAGTAGCACACAAATCTAAAATCCAAAGCTTGTAGTTACTTTTTTAAATTGGTGTTTCATAATTTCTATTTTTGAAACAAAATGCAATTAATTAATAATTTTTTAATTGGAGGGAGTCAAGCAATTCAAGTTTATTATTTATTCAATGAAAGCAAAAACAGAAATGACCCCAGCTCTTGGTTGCCTGTTAATATTGTTCTTATCAAACTGCATGGGGACAGTTATCTTAAGAAATTAAAATAACCACTAAGAAGTGACACAATGCTGGTATTCAGAGTTTATTTCAATAACTGTAATATATTACAGTTAACTGTATTATTTACCTGGGTCTGCAGTAACAGATTATTACAAACGTGATGGCTAAAACAACGAAAGTTTATTATCTCACAGTTCTAGGGGCCAGAAGTCCTAAATCAAGGGGTCAGCAGGGTTATCTTCCTCTAAAGCCTCTAGGGAAGAATGCTTCTTTGCATCTTCTAGCTTCTAGTGGTTGCTGGAAATCATTAGCATTCCTTGTCTCATAGCTACATCACTCCAATTTCCACCTCCATCTTCGTATGGCTGTCTTCTCTGTGTGTGTGTGTCTCTGGATCTGGGTGTTCTCCCTTCTTCTTATAAGGACACCAGTCATATTGGATTTAGGGACCACTCTAATCCAGTATGATCTCATCTTAATTTAATTAATTACATCTACAAAGACCCTATTTCCAAACAAGGGCACATTCCGAGGTTCTGGTGGACATGAGTTTTGGGGAACACTATTCAACCCAGTGCAGACACCAAAATCAAGACAATACATAGCTGTCTGTCTTGTCTAGAAACAGCAAGGAAGCCAGTCAATATTTCTTAAGTGCCCTGCATTTTTTTTTTTTTTCTTGCGGTACGCGCGCCTCTCCCGCTGCGGAGCACAGGGTCCGGACGCGCAGGCCCAGCGGCCATGGCTCATGGGCCCAGCCGCTCCGCGGCATGTGGGATCTTCCCGGACCGGGGCACGAACCCGTGTCCCCTGCATCGGCAGGCGGACTCTCAACCACTGCGCCACCAGGGAAGCCCTCCCTGCATTTATTTGCAGCATCATTTGTTAGATGGGAGAGCCAAGGGTGGTGTTGGTGGATATGAAATTTGCCTCTTGTTTGCTTTTCTGTCCTTGTTATTTTTCCCCTTCTCCTTTTAAAATTTAATTTTTTTGGTAAACATCATTCAACTTTTAAGTTGATGGGAAGAAAAAGAAAAACCAAAAACATATTTAGCGAAAGATATATTTACTGCTTATTATGTCTCAAAATAACAGCCAAAGCAAAGTTTTAGTGAGAACACATGTAACAGATGCTTTACTCATTGCTTCAGTTCATCATGTTGCTACATTAATTTTATTATCAAAGAATTTGCCAGATGATGGAGAGAAGAGAGACAGGAGAAAGACTGGACTAAACAGAGGTAACTCAAAAGAT
Source organism: Tursiops truncatus (assembly GCF_011762595.2). Taxonomy (NCBI): domain Eukaryota; kingdom Metazoa; phylum Chordata; class Mammalia; order Artiodactyla; family Delphinidae; genus Tursiops; species Tursiops truncatus. Next base: position 39,723,198 of record NC_047047.1, on the reverse strand, counting down.
GAAAAAAAATATGTTTAAACCACATGTGTACATATATACATATACACATACAGCCTATTTGGTTGAGTTATTTGATAGAAAGTAATAGGTACCAAATATATCTGCTTCCTTCCCACGTCTGGTCCAGAAATCAGAAGTCCTGAGTTTGATTCTCAGCTTCACCACTGTATGACCATGATTTATCAATCTTTCCAGACCTCTAAAATGGGGATAATTATACTTGTCCTGGCCACTTTCAAATTCACTGTGAGGATTAAATATGATAATGGAAATGAAGAGACTTTAAATTCTAAAGAAAAATGTTCTCAGAATAACAAAAATTAGTATTTGCTTCACTTGAAGACAAAATGAATATTCTTGGCAAAGCCTAAGATCTATCGTCTCCTCCAGCTCTATTACAGGAGTGGCCACTATTTATTGAACAGCTACTACAAAACACTCTGTGAATTGCTTTATATAAATTATTCCTGATGCTCAAATGACTCTGAAAAATAGACTTTATTATCCCTATTTGATAGAAAAGTAATTGAAGAGAAAAAGGATCAAGTGAGTTCTACTTGGTTACTCAAACTTGAGCCTCAAAGTCACACAGCTTGCAAATGGCAGGGCCAGCGTTCTCTGCCGAAGTCAAGTTAGTTTTCCTTTCTTCCCCGCCACTAAGATTCCCCTGGGATTTTTCACACACACACACACACACACACACACACACACACACACACACACACACACACACTCATCTGCTTGGCCTTCCCTCTCTTCCATACCAAGGGTGTTGAGCAAATTAGTCATTTGGTTTTAAAAAAAAATCAATCTCAACCATTATTAGATGGCACTTGGGCTTAATCAAAAAGAATTATTTGGGAGAATTTTTTAATTTTTATCTGGTTATTAGTGGGCTCTTTGTTTCTGTGCTTCTGTGCAGATGGAATTAAAATGAACCAACAGTATTCTCTATGCAGTTTTGCAAATCTAGGTGCAGCCATCTTCCCACTTAATCCTCAGCTTAGTGCTGGTGTTCTGTGATGGCAAACAAGGGTTTCCCACTTGCTTCTCTGTTCCAGTCCACCTGAAAGCCAGACCACTCAGGAACAGCTGGGGCCCTGCCAAGTTCACCTGCCTCACCACTGTTGAGAGTGGAGTGTGCTGATCTCAGTCTACAAAGAAGATGGAGTTCAGGAAGACAGCACTGATTTCTATCTACTTTTTAGCCTTTCCTTTAAATTTGTCTGTTTTGCTAATGCTTTATAATATATCTAATTTATTAGTACAGTGTAGACATATTGGAAGTGTGCACTCAAAACTATTTTGCTAATAGGGGATATGATAAAAAATGTTTGGAAACCACTGAACCAGAACAATTGAGGCATTTAGCCCCATCATTTGCTAGGTTCTGAGTTTTTACAATCCCTGGTATGTCCTGTTTTCCTAATAACCTCTATGAGAGTGATAGTTCTTTGAGTAAGTAAGATGAGAATGACAATGACACTTTTTCCCTACTGACTCCATATAAGGTTTTAGCCATGAAAATGAATTAATGTATTTGTTCTAAACACCCCATTCTTCATGGCTCACCCCAGTTGTAACTGTGCAAGTGGGCTATATCTAAACGGTTGGGAGAATTGACAACAATCAAAAAGCAGCTCAGGGACTTCTCTGGTGGTGCAGTGCTTAAGAATCTGCCTGCCAATGCAGGGGACACAGGTTTGCTCCCTGGTCCGGGAAGATCCCACATGCCATGGAGCAACTAAGCCCGTGCACCACAACTACTGAGCCTGCACTCTCAGCCCACACTCCGCAAATACTGAGCCCGCGTGCCTCAACTACTGAAGCCCGCGGGCCTAGAGCCCCGTGCTCTGCAACAAGAGAAGCCACCGCGATGAGAAGCCCACGCACCGCAACAAAGAATAGCCCCTGCTCGCCACAACTAGAGAAAGCCCGCGTGCAGCAACGATGACCCAATGCAGCCAAAAACAAAAAATAAATAAACAGGAGAACATTTTCATTAAAAAAAAAGCAGCTCAGCTTTAACTCTCCCGCAGTAACCAGAATCACAGCACAGAATCACAGAAGCTTAGAGCCCGATAATAACCAGACAACACCGAAAAATTCACTTCAGCAGTTATTTTTGATTAAGCCTATATGGTACCTATAAAGACTGAGATGAACTCATTTAAACCAAATGACTAATTTTTAATGCTCACTTTTCCAGGTAGTGACCGTTGTGGCTCCTGATGTGACCCTAAGTCACCCTGAATTCACCTTAAGTTCCTAAACAGGCATGCATATTCCGTTCATTATGCACCAAGCTCGTCTTGCGGTGGTGAGCATTGTCTCACCTCCTCTTGACTTTTGTTAATCTGACAGCCACACCGTCCTGTCCTGGGGAATATTGCAGAGCATCTCCAATTCAATAGCATTTCTGTGGTCGAGGGGTTTTATGTAACTACAGAAGTTCTGTAGTTGATTTGAATGTTATATCCCTGTAGTAGAATTATGTTTGGACTTTATCCTAAAGAACCGGGAAGAGACTGTGTTTGTTTTGTTTGAACATTTCTTATCGCAGAACTATGCTGGAGACAAGCCCCAATGACACAAACATTCAAACAGCACCTTCAGATGTAATATTGATTTATAAAACAGCAGTGTACAGCTGCCAAGCTTCACTCTCAAATACAGAAGGTCTTCAATTCCCAACAAATTACTGGCATTTCTACCAATTTACAAATGAGTGTTTCCTCGAGTATCACATAGTTCTTAATATTCCAGTCACCTTCCTCTCTAGCCTTCCCTCTTGAAATCTGTGTGTGGGGAGGAGGGGGGAGTAAGAAAGTAGAGCATATGTAAAATTGGAGTTAAAAAAATCTAGATCAACTTTTATCCTTAGGCAAATTATGAACAGAGTTAAATTAAACCACTATATGTACTTGTAGATGGAAGAATCAGAGGTGGAGGAGGGGTCAGAGACACGGAGATCAAAGTTTCTGTTCTTTGAACAAAATCCCTTTGAAAAGCCCCCATGCCACCTATTCTGCTTGTTAATGTTTTGACTGGGAGCATCTAGTGGTGTCATCAGCAGCAGAATATTTTTAATATATTTTTTAAAATTTTCTGTGTGCAGCTAGCTCTACTTAGCAAAGCACCAGATCCTTTGCCAGCTCTGTTACATGTCTCTTAAGGGAATATTTTTGTTAATTGCAAATATTTGATTGACAAACATAGGATGCAATTAGTAGTCAGGCACAGTAGGAATGTGCAGTGAACTGGATCCCTGAACCAAAGGATCTCAACTCTCTCAGCTTGATCTGAAATCGACTAGAGCATTTCAGCCATATGTTTGCCTCAAACTTCCTCTTTCCTGTGAACGTTGCTTATTTCCCCAAACTAGAGTCTTTTCAGGTTGGTTCACCGAGGGAGCTAATTCCTCTATGATCAAGCCAAATAAAAAATTCACAACCTTCAGTCTGGTGGGGCTCTTTGACCATGGCGGTAAAAATTAATATGGACAAGATTACAAACATGGGTTGTTTCTTTCCAAAGCTCTGGGTGAAAAAAAATTTTTGAACCTCCTTTGAACGCACACATTTTCCTTTTAGTAACTATTTAAAACAATCCAGCACCATCTGATTATCTTTATCAATTGCATTTTGCTTCATTATACCTACAGCAAGATAAGCCCTTTGTTCTGTTCTTACTGCAGTACGTGAAATAGATTTCTGTTTTTAAAATATACCAGTCGTTTTTAAAGGTATTCTTTATACAACAAATCAGTTGGAGGTACTGGAGTCTAATATTATCAGATATTCTGTATCTCCCTTCCCCTCAGGGAATTAATTAAAACTCATAGAATTTGGGGGGAAAGAGAGAACCTCAAATCCTTACATACTGGTCTTAACAAGTCTTAAGAAAATTTAAGCTGTTTTCCTACCTATATGGTGTAAAACGCAGAAAGTTGAAAAACTGAAAAAATAATCGAGTCAAACTGGCTTTCTGGCACTAAAACAACCAGTTGTCGACTTTTTTGCACCGATTGATGCAATTCACATGTTATTTGGGGGGGATGAAATATACGATGTGAGTTGCTCTTTCTAAATGATAAGCAAATAGATATCAACATTGTGGATAAAGAGATAAGAAATCTCTCAGGGCAATAGGACAGCCTATTGCATGCTTAGAAACATCTTGCAAGCAAGAGGCAAATGATGTGAGGCCTTCAGTGAAGATGGGGAACCTGAAACCCAGGGAGATTTTAAATTAGTTCAAGGACACACTGGCAGTGCTCGGTGATATGGAAATATAGGGCAGGAATCCTGACATGCAGCCCATGAAACCAGAATGCTTGTCAAGTCTGTCAATTATCATGCGCCACATTGCAAATAAAGCTTTAAAAATGGACATCTTAAGGCTGCAAGGCGCCACTGTGGTTCATCTTGACCATCCTCCTTCCTCTAGAAAAGCTGTGATTAATTTTTTAAAAGTAGCCATCTGCCCCAAACATACAAATAAACGGTGTTCTTTGTGCTTGGAATATAAATACAAACACGGAAGTGCAAAGTAAGAAACTGGACAAATAAGAAGCAATCTCATGTTCTCTTGCTCTTCCCTTTTTTCCCTTCTTGGAATGATGGTCCCAAGCTCAGTGACCATGAAAATATTTGGGATGAATCTGGTTTACTGCTTAGAGCATGGACACAACAGGCTCATTGGGTGCCTATGTACGCTGTGGCTTTTGCCATTAGTCAAGTCAGTGTCTCAACTGATCACATCAGCCAGAGTCCCCCAGATCACGTAAGCTCACTGTTTGTCTGGGTGTCACAGATCCTTAGAATCAGAAAAATTTAGATGTGGAAGGATATCCACCCATTTAACAGGTGGCACATCAGAGGCTCAGAGACCTGGTGACTGCTTTGAAAAACTGGAAGTGATTGCCAAAATCTTAACTCTGAATGGTTTGGTGATTTTAGCCCCATGGTTCAGGAAGGATAGGGGAAAAGGAGAAATCAAGAGAAAGAAAACTACAATGAGATATCACCTCACACCGGTCAGAATAGCCATCCTCACAAAATCTACAAACAATAAATGCTGGAGAGGGTGTGGAGAAAAGGGAACCCTCTTGCACTGTTGGTGGGAATGTAAATTGATACAGCCACTTCGGAGAACAGTATGGAGGTTCCTTAAAAAACTAAAACTAGAACTACCATCTGACCCAGCAATCGCAATACTGGGCATATACCCAGAGAAAACCATAATTCAAAAATACACATGCACCCTAGTGTTCACTGCAGCACTATTTACAATAGCCAGGACATGGAAACAACCTAAATGTCCATCAACAGAGGAATGGATAAAGAATATGTGGTACATATATATGATGGAATATTACTCAGCCATAAAAATGAACGAAACTGGGTCATTTGTAGAGATGTGGTTGGACCTAGAGACTGTCATACAGAGTGAAGTACGCCAGAAAGAGAAAAACAAATATCATATATTAACACATATATGTGGAATCTGAAAAAACTGGTATAGACTGTCTTATTTAAAAAGCAGAAGTAGAGACACAGACATAGAGAACAAACATATGGATACCAAGGGGGAAAGGTGGGGTGGCATGAATTGGGAGATCGGGATTGACATATATACACTATTGATACTATGTATAAAATAGATAACTAATGAGAACCTACCGTATAGTGCAGGAAACTCTACTCAGTGCTCTGTGGTGACCTAAATGGGAAGGAAATCCAAAAAAGAGGGGATATACATATACGTATAGCTGATTCACTTTGTTGTACAGTAGAAACTAACACAACATTGTAAAGCAACTATACTCCAATTAAAAAAATTGTTTTAAATTACAGCAGTTACTAGACCTACTACATTGTGATTACTGGATTTCAATAAAAATTGTTACATATATGTTAAAAATAAAAGAATACATCAAAGCAGCTACACAGGTAGATTGGCTGATTGGGTGACAGCTTCCTGAGATGAATATTTTGTGAGTAGGGGAGGGGCGGCTGGCAAGGGAAAGGGGCTGTATGCTTTTCAGATTAGAATGGGATTACACCTCAGGTGGTGTACCCATAGCCAGAAGTTTTCTGAAAGAAAATCAAATAATGCCCCTGGTAGGATTGCTATTTTTGTGAGGCAGTATCTACCTCTGTGCTATCTCCAGGGAAGACCACCTGCCCTCAGGGAATCAGGTCTCTTTTCAGAGTTTTCTCATTTCTCTCCATTTACAGTTTGTTTGCTGATGTCCTGTTCTCTACAGTAGTTACACCTAAGATTTTAAAGGTCTTGTGAGCAGGGACCCTTCTCTTTCTTTACAAACCTCTTATCATTCTTAGTTGGGGCTCTCTGCCATTCTACCAGAGCTTCTGAAACTTAAGCCTACATCAGAATCACCTTCAAGGTCTGTTAAAATGTAGATTGCTGAGGCTTCCCTGGTGGCGCAGTGGTTGAGAGTCCTCCTGCCGATGCAGGGGACACGGGTCTTCCCACCCCGGTCCGGGAAGATCCCACGTGCCCCGGAGCGGCTGGGCCTATGAGCCGTGGCTGCTGAGCCTGCGCGTCCGGAGCCTGTGCTCCGCGATGGGAGGGGCCACAGCAGTGAGAGGCCCGCGTACCGCCAAAAAAAAAAAAAAAAAAATGTGGATTGCTGGGCTTCGCCCCCACGTTTCTAATTCAGCAGGCTTGTGGTGGGGACCTCGAATGTGCATTCCCAACAAGTTCACAGATGCTGCTGATACTGCTGGTCCGGGAACAACACTATGAGAACCATTGCTGTCTATGTAGAAGCGATGTTCCGTGTATGTTATTGACAAAATATTCTTAACTTCAGCTGCATAGAAATAGATAACAGAAGAGTCAGAGAATGAAATAGCCCCTGGCATATACTAGCTGCTCAATAAACACCTTTGACTGATTGTGTTGAGGCTTGATGTCACACTCTACCTGTATCAGCCTCAAACCACAATTTATGGAGTTGAACAGGTTCCAAAACATTTTTCTTTTGTCCACACCCAGGCTGGATTCAAATCCCATTTGTGGCACTTTCGAGCTTTGTGAAATTGGTCAGCTTTTCCATTATCTAACATTTCTAAATCTTAGTTTCCTCAGTAGTAAAATTGGAGGAAATGGGAATATTGTGAGGATGAAATAAAATAACTACTATTACAGTTCTTCTGAGTGTTGTGCCAGAGTGCAAAAATATTCCTTTATCTTATTTAACTATCGGTGACAATAAATTTTCCATAAGTAGCAGAAACCAATAGGAGGCATTCTTTAAAATATGAAGCATATCTTAAATTATGCCTCAGTAACCAATTCTCTAAGTGCAGAAAATCTGCACACAGTCTGTATACCAGTGTGACTCCAATGTGGAAAAGCGCATAGAAATCCTCTGTACTGAAAAATAGTTTTTATTAGAACACTTGATGCAAGTGATCAGTTTGTTTTAATTTATGAGGGATCACTAAATGGTTTAATGGGCTGGCACATAACAAATAAATAATAGGAAACCTTCAAAACCAGTGCACTTAGTGGCCCAGATGTTCATTAGCTGTTAGAAGCATTCACACCTGTGGCTTGGGATTAAAAAGCAAAGAACATTTCATATAGCTTTGTTAGTTTCCTTTCAGAAATATATTTTTTAAATCTTAAAAAGCAAAAGTATAAAAAATCAGAAAAGGTTTATGGTTAGGTTTTATACTTTTGATATTCTTTGGGTCAGATATTTAAACCTTTGACTCTTTATATAAATATGAAAAAAGGACTCATTTTCTAAACGAGTTCCTACCATTGAATGAAATTGGAAGTATAAGTAGATCCCTCAATTCTATATAACAAGTATATTAATTATGTATCTATTTTAATTTAACTTACATTAAAAGCATATATTATGGTTCTTACTATATTCCAGGCATTATTTTAAGTGCTTAGAAGCATGAACTCATTTAATTGTCAAAATAACCCTATGAGGTAGATATAATTAACATCGTCTCCATTGAACAGATGAGGAAAGTACAGCAACAATAAATTAAGAAAATTGCCCAAAGTCACGTAACTAGTAAACGGGGTAGCAAGGACTCGAACCTAGGCAATCTGGTTTTGAGTCCCTGCTCTTGGTACACTACCTTCCAATCACCCACCATATGATCAACACTGGGCTGCATGATACATCAGTGACCCTGCCTTCATGGAATTTACAACCTCACCGGGATGAAGGATGCTACAGGAATTCATTAAGTGACAAGTGCCAATATTTATGGTGTATAGACAGAGGCCACAAACTGTAGAATCGTAGATCAAATATGGCTTGTGGATATGCTTTATTTGGCTCATGTAATATTTTGAAATTTTTGAGCTAATAGTTTAAAATGGAAATTTTTGTATTAATATTCCAGATTTTCAGCTGTTAAAAAAAAAACAGCAAAACACTTACTTTAGAAGCATTGTGCCCAAATTCCTTCATCAACAATCAGATGGCACTAAATTCTCTTCTGTTTGCTTCAGTACCTGGCAGACATTCACATAAGACATTCACACATGTGCATTTTTATCAGATGCACATCACTCACTTATGTTACTTGCTTAGCCCCTAAGTTGAGAGTGTATGTCCAAAGAAAGGGGTGTGGAGAGCCCTGGAATATTTGTGGAATCCCCAGGAAACAAAATGTTATTTGCTCTGAATTTCAAAAGAGGAGGCCAGGTGGTGGTAACAAGACTGTGGTGAGCTATCTGATTCCTTCTGATACCCTAGAACGTATCCAAACCAAATATCTCCTCTAAATTCAACCAAATGTTGAGTCGACGTTACAGTTTCTGACACTCATTTTTGTGGTGAATACCATTTGACTAGAATCAAAATATTCTTGCTGGAGTAGTGGATGTTGTTTATTCATTGAGTATTATTAATCTCACTTCTCTGAACTAGAAAGAAAGCTTCTAAAATACACACCACAGCAGATCTAAATAAACATTTCTCCAAAGACATAGAGACGTCCAACAGGCACAGGAAAAATTGCTCAACATCACTAATAATTAGAGAAAGGCAAATCAAAACTACAACGAGGTATCACCTCACACCAGTACGCGCGCACACACACACACACACACACACACACACACACACACACACATATATATGCACAATGGAATATTACTCAACCATGAAAAAGAATAAGATAATGCCATTTGCAGCAATATGGATGGACTTAGAGGTTATCATACTAAATGAAGGGAGTCAGACAGAGAAAGACAAATATCATATGATATTGCTTATATGTGGAATCACAAAAATGATACAAATGAGCTTATTTACAAAACAGAAATAGTCTCAAAGACATAGAAAACAAAGTTATGGTAACCAAAGGGGAAGGTGAGAGGAGGGATTAATTAGGAGTTTGGGATTACAATGTACACACTACTATATATATAAATAGATAAATAACAAGGACCTACTGTATAGCACAGGGAACTATACTCAGTATCTTGTAATAACCTACATACATAACTGAATCACTTTGCTATACACCTGAAACTAGCACAACATTGTATATCAACTATATTTCAACAAAAATTTAAAAAATACATACTACGGGAAGACAGGGATCCATTTGTTCCGATCAGTGTTTTGTTTCTAGAATGTAATACTGTGCCTGGAATATTGTAAGAAATCTATAACGAGAGAGAGAGAGAGAGAGAGAAAGGGAGATAGAGAAACCATGGCATCTGATGGATCACTTCCCTCAGAGCCTTCTCCCTCACTGCTGAACGTGAGTAATAATAGCTGCTGACCACATCCAAGAATAGTACAAGAATTTAGCGGGAATTGTAAGACTATAAACTCCGTCCTTGTTTAGTAAAGGTCAAAAAAAATTTTTTTAGCTATGTAGGAACATTTTTATAAAATATATGAATAGAGACTGAAAGAAACACAGAGAAATAAAAATAGCTTCGTTATATTTGTGGAGATATAAGAATTTTTTCTTTTCAAAATTTTATAATGTATTCCTTTAATAAGATGCCTTTTTCTCTTCTTTTTGTTTTTCCTCCTCAAGAGTAATTAATGCTTATGACAAAAAGTTTAGGGAATAAAGAATTGTGGAAAAGAAGAAGTAAAAATTCTCAAATTCAGTTTTCACTCACATTAACGAACATATATTTCTCCATGTTATAGGAAGATGAATCAAGATCCCAGTTTGAGAGTTATGGGATTATTGAAGATTCCAATCTTGATTCCTTTCTTTTCTCGCAAGAGAGAGGAGATATGGGGATATATGTATGTGTATAGCTGATTCACTTTGTTATAAAGCAGAAACGAACACACCATTGTAGAGCAATTATACTCCAGTAAAGATGTTAAAAAAAACAAACAAAACATGGTAGTTGAAGTCATTGTATGATATCAGCCAGAAAGAGAGAATGGACTGAGAAGAGGTCAAATTTGCAACTTGTTTTAAGAATCAGGCAGAGCCATGATTTCTCAAGTTGTGGTCCCTAGATTGCCCACACCCAAATGGAGCACTTGCTAGAAATGTAGACTCCCATGGCCCACCCCAGATCTAGTGGCACACCGGAACTGTCATTTATGCATGCCAGGTAAGTTCTTAACACACTAAACTTTGCACACCAAATGTTCATAGAACCACTATTCAGTGGTGAAGAGGATTTAGCAGCCTATGTTTTGAACCTAGAATCACAAGATTCACATAGTCCAATTCAAATTTTTTTGAGGTGGAAATTAAATAATGGGTTTTGAATAGATGTTAGATCAATCTGACACTTCCTGGTTAAGCTGTTTTTACCTGGCTAGTGAGTGCTTTGTTTTACCGGCTTATGTGTTACCATGTGACATAGGCTCAAGTGTCATTAACATTCCTCAGACTCAGGACTAGTGAATTGGTTGCTTTATTTATTCATTTGCTATTTCTATTGGTTTTATTTAACTAGGAAGCACACTTTACTACAGAAGTTGCAAATTTGTGTTTTGTTTGGCTGATGTTAATGGCTTAAAAATAGTTTGGCCACAGACTCCATCACTTCCCATTGTATTTCAGCAGGCTCTTTCACACACTTAGGCAGAACTCTACTCAACGTGGCATCCTAAATCCAACCCCCACTACCACCACCCTAGCCCAAGCCATTATTATGTCTCACTTAAATTATTGCTATAATCTAATTACTGGTCTCTCTGTTTCCCTCTTGCCACCTTAACTCTATATTCTTCATGCAAAGGTCAGGTGATCCTGTAAAAACAGTTCATCAGCCTCTTATAACTTCCCATCTCACTGGAATAAAACTCAATATTCTTACCACAGGATTCATTAATGTTCTTCCCTTACTGGACACGTGGTAGAACTGTGCTTCCTTCCCACCAGTGTCTCTTCTTCCTACCTGCACCATCATTGAATGTTGACTAGATCTGGCCGGTGTGTTACTTCCACTCTGGGACATTAATTGCTAATAGGAGACCCTTCAGAGCTTTGTCCCCCTGCCACTATGACCAGCAATGTTCCTGATAGTGGCTGCTCCATCCTCCTGGTTCTCAGGATGAGGCTGACACACTGCAGAGCCTCCAACCTAACTGGGGTAGACATGATGTGAGCAAGAAAGTTGTCCTCAGCGCCAGGGATTTGGGGATTTTTTGTTACCAAGCATGATCTTGCATAACCTGACTGTTATTCTGACCTTCATCTGGAAGGTCCTAAATGATCTAACTAGCACCTACCTCTCTGACCCCTTTTTCCCATTCTTACTCTCGTCTGCTATACTTGCTGTCCTATAGCACACCAGCTTTATTCCCAACTCAGGGTCTTTGCACTGTGTAAAATGCTTTATGGCTACATCTTTACATCCTCCTCACTTCATCCAGATCTTTGGGCAAATGTCTCCTTCTTAGGGAGGATGTCCCTGACTATACGTCAAAAAGAGTATCTCTTATTACCCTTTCTATTCTCACCCTTTTCATTTTTCTCTGTACCTTAAACAATGTTTCCATATCATTGTCCTTTCTATCTCTAAAGCTAAAATGTAAACTCCTTGAGGGCAGAGACATTATTTTGTTCACAGATGTTTTCCCAGCACCTTGAGCTGTGCCCGGAGTAGAGTAGGTGATTGCTAAACATTAATATTTGTTGAATGAATGAATTTATTTGGGCATATCTCCTAACCATCAGTTTTCTCCTCTAAAAGTATAAACTAACAGGTCCTTCAACCTACTCTATAATGTTATGTTATACTTTTAAAAGTATACAGCATAATGTGTTTAATTTTCTCATCACAATGACAGGTTAATTCACTTAATTATTCCTGTCCAAAGTGTTAAGGGACATCCTAACAAATGATGCATTTGGGATCAGTGGGCTTGGCTTTCTTGGTTACTTTGGTATTTTACAGCTTCAGTCTTGTTTCTCATGTTGAAATAATTTCAGGAGGAACTAGCATTCACTGGAAATCTGCAAGGGAAGTTGAAATCCTTCATTCTCCTCCAAGGAGGACCTGTTTATCACTTATCTTGAAGGCACCGACAGAGTTTTGCTTTGTCATACAAAGTTTGTTGATTCTTTTGTAGCAGCCTTGTTTGAAAATTAATTTGGAATTTAAGCTATGACCTCTTTGAGAAATAGTGAACATTTAATTTTTTATGCTGAGCTTTCTGAACGTTTAGTAATGGGGTATGAGTCACACTGAAATAGAAGCTTCATTTTCCACTCTGAACTTTACACAATATGATTTTACCTATAAAAGACAGCACATCTCAGTAAACTCAGGAAATATAAATTTATAATTTCCCCCTTCTTAGAATCGGCCATACAATACAATTACCATAAGAAGATTGCTTTAAACATGCAATTATAAATATGGCATGATTCTATAAATTATCTGTAATTTATTTATAAATCTTCTGCAAGGGCTAATGTTTAACACATGCACATTTTTTTTATATTCTCTTTCCCTTCAGTTCTGTCATATCATTAGATAAATATACTTAATGAGGGTTTATTATGGAAATAAAATAATCTAAGCAGTATTGTATGGTCTACTGTATTATGAAAGAGTTATTTTTAAAGCCTATTAAGTTTCCTGCTTGGTCTTGTCCAAGTTCATGTGAGTGACGAACGATAACCTAGAAGAAAATTCCCAGTTTGATTATTCAGTCAAATACATTCTCCTGTATTAGTCAGTCAAATCAGTTCTTTTCTCTTTCTGCTACTCCTTGTCCATAAGTTACAGTCAGATAAAACTGTAAGTCAAGAGAATAATTTCTTCTTCACGACACTGTCAGAGGTATTAAAAAAAGACCAGGCTGTGAGTCAACTTTTTCATGCACTAAAAAAGCAGAAAAAAAAAAACCCAAAAAACTATTTCTTCTACAAAAAAAAAAAAATGTTCTAATGTCTAAGCATCAGTTGTTTTAAAAAAGAAACATGTTAGAATTTGTAGCTAGATTTTGCAAGTTGTGTATATCACAGGCAAATTGGATATGGCATTGTAATCAAAGAGGTATGTTTTAAACTTACTGACAATGGAGTGCTTCAGTTTTCATTCCTAAAATGGGATTCCCCCAATAAATGAGGCAGAGGACAATTTATGACATTTTTGAATCACAGAAAGGGCTTACATGCCCAATCGCAATATATTTTACATACCTTACCTACCCTAGTATGCTTTCCAAATAAAACAAAAATCAAACTAACCCCATGACTTGAGTTCTGGGATCTTATCCTAATCATCTTTGTATCCTTAGCATCTAAGTGCACCCTTCATCTACCAGCTGTTAATTGTGGTACTGTGTACAGAAAGGTATACAAGTGACTTATGGTCAGAAAGGCACTAAAACAAACCTGAAGGAAGACTCGAAGCAATTCTGCTGTTTCGTAGAAACCACACACATGTATGTACCTACATATACAAATAGAGATGGTCACTGACAAAGAAGGACCAGGCAATGTTAGAAATGTTTTAGCTTTATAACATAAATGATGCTTATATGTGTTTAATTCACAAAGCATTAGGCATCTAATACAGACAGCATCTGTACAGGTGACTGTGTTTTTTCCGTTACTTTTCACACAGTCTTTTAAGAACAATCTAGAGCGATGATCTTCAAGAAAATTCTCTCCTTCCTTTTTAAAAAAATCTTTTTTAAAGCAAATGTTGCATTACCTCTCTTGAAATAAAATCTTACTCAAAATTTCAACAACCCCAACATATAAAAAGACAAAAGCACAGGTAGAAGACAACTCTGCTGGTTTCTCCTTACTCACCACATATGGTACCCCCATGGTAGTGCCCAAGGCCATTACAGAGAACTCTAGGGCTCTAGTTAGAAAAGCAGTGACTCAGATACATAGGAAATGGATAGTTTTCAACTGTACCCGACAGATGTATCTATATCAGTGTTGCATGCACTAAACAGATAAAGTTGTAAATGCTATATATGTATGTAGTTTATAATATATAAGTTTAATATTTTAAAGTTTAATATGAATATACACATGTCCAGATCTATACAAATCATCATTCTTAAACTGGCTGGTAAGGACACGTAAAAAAGATAGAAACCATAATTTTGTTCCATATTGTGATTGTGTAAAACAGGGGGTGATATATTTTTCCTCTATTGGACATATTTTCAGAATCATGCGTGGGGATTTATATGCATACCCTGCGCCATTTATAACAGGGCTACAAATAACTAGGAGTATGCTCATTAGCAAACATTGCTACTTTTCTGAAGGGGATGCCAGGCAGACATGGCTGAAAGGAAAGTCTTTTTTAGACAGAAGAGACAAACCTGGAAATAGGCATCTATATGTTGGTCCTGTGACTGTTTAATGCAGTGTTTCATGAGCTAGAGAGAGAGAGAGAGAGAGAGAGAGAGAGAACTGATGCTTTGTATAATATCTTACAAAGAAATCTGATGTTCATCTTAACCAGACACAGCTATGATTTTGCCATCTAGTTTCTCAGAAATATTCATCATAGCTGAAGAACTTTCCACGCTAAGGGCCACATGTGACAGAAGGAAGGAAGGAGAGAACCAAACGGCTCTTTTAAAAAAAATCTTTTATCTCTACCACTAAGTTTGGACAAGTAATTGACATGAAGGAAAGAGAGCTTTGTACAAGTAATTAAAACTTAGTTGTCAAGTTGCCCTTCAATTTTCCTCTATCCCCATCTTACCCCGTTTTCTCATCTGTATAGCTTGTGTTGTTGTGCTTGTAGTTGTTTTCCTTAAGGATAATTTTTGCCTCTAAATACTGAGAAAGAATTATCAGGTGCTTGAGAATTGGTGTCTCTGTTCGTCTCCCCACACGTGACCGCTTTCTGTCTGGTGCTTTGTCATGGTGCCTCCAGAGCAGACTTCCTCTGCTTCCTTTGTTATCCCCGCCTGATAAATAAACAGCACAAAATTACAGAACTTATTATGGTAATCGAGAGAAGGAAACGAACGCTGAGCCTGCCCCCCCATCTATTACACTACCGCTGCAAAGTTGGCTAGACCTGTGCTAAACCTCAGATGCTACTGTAACATCAGCCCCTCTCCTGCACCTCCTTTTATTCCCACAGCCCTCCACCCTCCGTGATGATTGTTTTCTGTCCATCTTGAGCTGGGTGTCAGTTCATTTAGATTTACATCAAGTAGTAAATTAAAATAATCACTCAGCAAACACTCTGAGCTCAGTTTTCCCTTTCAGTCAGGAGTTGTGCGAGCTGCTTGAAGCATTCAAGCAGAAAATATTGCTGTCTAGATATTTGTCCTCTGGGTGATAAAGGAGGCATTGTCTTGGGACCCACTCAGGCCTCGGAGCCGATCGTCGCTGTGCATCACAGCTGTGAAGTGCGCTTTGTTATGTGTCTGAGGACTCGGGTTCAAGACCTTGTTTTTCTTGAAATACCAGACTGATCAGAGCTGCATATGTTCGGGGGAAAGCAGGGGTCGGTGGTTCTCTGTCCACATTTTTACTAGATTATTCTTGGACAGAACTCTGGGAAAATACCCTGCAGCCTAAACCAGCCCAAGAGTTTTGCTTTGTTTTAATTCATTTTCTTTCTTTCTCTTTCTTGCATCGTCTTTCTTTCTTTCTTTTTTTTTTTTTCTCTCCTTCATATTCTGCATTGTTACAGTGCTAGAAAATGCTGGAGTTTATCTGCATGAGTCAGAAACAAAGGCTTACAGCACTGCTTTGAACCTGCTGCCATAATGTACCAAGTTACAAACCTGTCTCTTTGTGTTCTTATTACAGTACATCTATCTGCTCATTTGGAAATCAAAATGCAGAGTTCAGTCATCTGGGATGAAATATAGAATGGGCTAAAGAGGTTTTTCACCATTTGTAGATGATCAGTGGAATTTGAAACAAGGAGTTGATAGAGGTAAATGAATCCGAATTTTTGCTTGGAATGAGAATTTTTTTTAAAAAGATAAAAATTATCTTTTGTAACTCTCTAAGCCATTGTGTTTTTATTGCAGATTTTTTGTAGGTATGTTATTGCTAAGAGTGTTTGAAAGAGTAAAATATCTGTTGCTTTAATTAGTGAAAGAAAAACATCAAATGATAAGGAGTGTAGTGGTAGGCAGCTAAATGAAAATTGGAATTTTTAATCCATTCTCTGAATTTTTCCAAATAGTTCCACATGCTTGGCTAATTGACTGTTATTATCAATTTTCAGCCAGATATTTGGCATTGTGCTGTATTTGTATGTAAGCCAAGGTATCTATAGCAAATGTGGTAGTTGATATATTCCTTATGTCTATGTATGGCTAAATATATACCTTCAATTATAAAATTCTCTATTCTCACATGAAAAAGGAAGTACTAAAATAAGTAAAAAAACAATATGAAAGAAATAGGATAGGCACACACATTTACATACACATACATACGTCACACACGTGACTTCCTTGTGAATAAATGATTTCATATTCTTGAATAAAAACGCATTGCTTTTGGGGGTGTTTTCATTCAGTGGCAATCGAAGCTGTGGCTCCGCCCCCGTGACCCCGCCACAACCAGCTGCAAAGCTCACCCTGTAGATCATACGAGTCTTTCCAGTAGGAACGTATCTTCAAGAACCAGAGGTGTCAATGCACTGGCGATGCTAAGCCTTCAGATCGTGCCAAGGCATGTGGAAATAAATGGAAACAATCACCAGACAGAGTGTGAAATCACACATCATTTCCAGTCATATGTTATGGTTTGTGAGGTTTTGTGTCTGGTAAGTTCCAATTTAGTTCAGAAATGCAGGTTGAAGGAACCAAACCAGAATCTTTGGTTCTGATTTGCTTGGGCTCCAGAGTCAGAGAGCCTTATTTGATGCCCTGTTTTCCCAATGATAGCTGAGTCACCTTGAACAAATTACCTAATCCCTGTAGGGGCTCAGTTTCTCCATTTGTACAATGGGAATATTATCTTTATGTACCTCATTTGGTTGTTAAAATTATTTAATGAGTAACGCACATTCAGTGCTTAGAACAGTGTCTAGCATATACCTAATTTTCAACACATATTTCATTAGTGATAGCGGTGATGGTGATAATACTCCTCACGACAAGTATAAGGTTAGCCTAAATCCAGGAAATACAACTTGGGTTGGAGAGCTTGGTCCTAGTGTTTCTATGGTTGCTGTATATATACATCAGCATTAGGTTGTCTGAGTTAGAATCTCCGTTCAGTCATTGACTAACTGTATGCATGAGCAAATTACTTCACTTCCCTAGGTTTTATTTTCTATGTAATAAGGTAATAACTGTCTCATAGAGCTGTTCTAAATATGAAAATAGTGCTGCCCATAAGTTGCTTAGAGCAGTACATGACCAAACAGGGCTGCCCCTAAGATATGCAGGACCCTAGGTCAAAACAAACAAACAAAAATCTCTTTCTATATAACCATTTAAATTGTATTACAAAATTCAAGAGCCAATCACTGAAGATTTAGAAAAATGGGTAGAGAAGAAAACGTAGGCATTTTTTATTGTATAATTGATGTATATGAAAATCCTTCAGTGTCCGAGCACCATTTCTTCCTGTTCAGTTATAGGAAACTTCTCTTCATGTTTTCTTTCTTTAATTTTTTAATTTTATTTTTTCCATCTAAAATCACAACTCCCACAATGAGGAAAAGATAGTAATGCTGTTATTTCTTATAATGTCATGAGTCTTTGGGATCCGTATCTATTGAAATAATATTGATCTTCTTGCTTCGGCAGTTCTCTTGTACCATTTTTAAATGCTGATTATAACATTCCTTACATCATCTCATCAACCACTGTGCTGCCCACAAATACTGGTTTCCAATAATTATCTCAGAAGTTGTTTCTGTGCTTCCTTGATGACAACCACAGATGCAAGTCTTGCCTAGAGTATGCAAGAAGAGGTGAAAAATAACTTGTTTCCTGATTATGTTAGGTTTACAGTTCAGAAGTCTGTAGTGCACACATAGAGCAACACATCGTCCGACCAAGTTTTCTCTTGAACTCATTAGGCTGTGGTCATTGCATTCCTTGAATGTGATCTCTTTCAATGTTGTCTGCCTTCCACACACCTCCCCCAGCAGGGAGGGTAAACAACTGACAAGAGATTGAGAAAGAATGATCCGTTTGCATAAGAAATGTCTGTCCTTGGATCAGCCTGGCTTAAACCTACCTGGGTGATTTGACATGATGTGAACATATCAATTAACCAATTAATCAAAACATTAATGGGAAGGACCTATTGGCATTATGGAGCCATGATCTTGGAAGTCTTCAGAGGAGATAGTTGTGACCACCTAGAGTACTGACTGGCACATGGCACAGAGCCTGTGGAAGGGATGGGCTGACTTATCTGAATGCCAACAGCAGTGGCACACTGGAAAAATGACATCTGTACCCGCATCACCCTTGGCTACTGCAGACTGAAGGTGGTACTATGGTTGGTTGGAACATAGATGGATGAGGTATAACACATTGGTTACATACATGGCTCAAGCCAAAGATTGGCAGAGGACTGTTGGTAGCCTAAACTCCTCCTGTGTCTGACTTTAGAGTCATACCATTCTGACACGACACTCCAAAAGAAATACTGGACTGATGAGCAGGAGAAATCCATTCGCCAGTCCACCCTCCTGGCAGTGGCTGGCCATGTGGTCCCAGGGCAGACCAGAATGACCCCGGAGCTTCCGGGGCATCCAGCTGACCCCATGATTACAGAGAATGTCATAGCACTGCAAAGGGGAAAAACAGGTCAGGACTCAAAAGGATCCTGATCTGGGCTCAGGTAGACCTACTAAAATGGCCAGGGAGAGACTAACAAAAATTTGAAGAAGTCACTTTGTGGCCGGAATGGGAGTTTCTTGTTGGGTAGGGAAGGAGAAGGAGGGGGGAAAATGGGTATCGGAAGCAGAGGCGACAGCCCTAGCAAAAGAAAGAGGCAGAAATACGAATGGCCTAGTTGTTGAAAGAATTGCAGGGAGTAAGGTATGGGCTTGTGCAGGGGCTGTTGGGGGCACTGAAGGAGATGCAGGCAGAGACTAGAGATCAACCTGAAATGTTCGGTTGAGGCCAAGTTTTGAAGAGTTTTGAGTACAAATTATATCTCTCTATATTTTAGGGACCTATTTAATGCTAGGATCTGGGCATTGGAGACACTCTTCCAAGTTTGGAAGAAGTAGGGTGGATTGTTGAAAGATTTTCAAGCAATGGAGTGATCTGTGTTTCCTAAATAATCCTCTGGTAGAACTTTAGGGGTTAGATACCAGTGGGGGAGGCCACGGAGAAGAAGGTGAATTAAGGAGCTGTGTACTTACTTCAGGGAAGAGATGAAGGGCACCTCGGTTAGGAGAGCAGAATGAGAACGGAGAGGAGAGCTCAACCCAAGATTCTTATAGAGTTAAGGTCAGCAGACTTTGAGGACTAACCAGATGGAGGCTGGAGGAATAGACTGGCCGTCTGGTGTTACAACAGCTAACAGATTTATTCACCCAGTCCATGACATTTTGTTGAGTGTGTGTCCCCCAAGTGCCCAGCCCTGTGCAAGCAATGCAGGAGAAGGAGCAGGTCTGGTGGTGATGGGCTTTCAGAGGGTAAGAATCATCTGTATGTTACCTATGCAGACTGCCAGGCCTCTCTTAGTAAGCGTGGGTTCTAGAGCCCAGGGATCTGTATTTTTAACAATTACCCTAGGTAACACTTTCCATCAGGAAAATCTGGGAAATACTGTATGAAATAATACATTTGATTCTGGATAGGAGGAGGTGACCTATAGAGAGAGAAATTACATGAATGCATATACAGGGGATTCTGCTACATTCACAGGGGCATCAGAGGCAGAAGATGTTAAGAGGAGGTTTGCTAAGCTGCGCTATGGGGAAAAAACAAGCAAACAGAAGAAGCTAAAACAATAAGAAATAAACTCTCCGGAGAACACCTCTCTCTGGATCAGAGAAATAGAACTGGAAACCTCTGCGAATAGAAATGTCTCCTTTGCTGACTGAAAGATTTGCTCAGCCTCCCATCCAAATCCAGATTCAGGCTCTAGCATTGATTATGGTGATTGATATTGCAGTTCTTCGTTTTTCAGTGGAGTCCTCGCCTTGAAGCCCACACTATGCTTGTTATCTGCTGCTCCACTGGAAAGCCAATACCAAAGAAGGCAAAGGACCTTCCGGTTGGAGGGTGGAAAAGCGAGAGACCAGAGGGTTTTATGTTGACTGCAAATGCCCTTCGTCCTCATCAGAACTGTGAAGCAGGTGGAATTTGGTTTTGGTGCACTCCTTAACCGCGATGCTTGTGTTATCCGTGCAATCCCCCACAGCTATGAAACACAGCATACACACACTGCCCCACGTAGGCTAGAACCCCATGTACCTGAATGGTTCCTGGTTTCGACATCTAAGATCTATCAATAGCTTTCTCCCAGAGCCCCGTTTATCTTTTCTCTCCCAAAGGCAACGCTGTTTTAATCTGACTACTTGATTTCTGTCAAAGTTTTAGTGCGTTGTAGTGGCTTAGTGTGTTATCTGACCCAGGTAATGAACACTTTAATAGAAGACTTTCGCAGAGAGTGTCTTAAACTAAAAGGATGACTTTAATGATGAAATTTCAGGTAAGAAGAGATATTTTGTTTAGATGGAGAGAAACTAATTAACCAGGACAAGCCGAGGATGAATACAATTTAGGGAACAGTTCTTTTTATAATTAAAATTTAAAAATTTTAATTATAAATTCCAGATATCAATTCAGGCAATAACAACTCCTTTATGAACAATTTAGGACATTTAAATGAGGTAACATATATAAAGCTCCAGCTGTAGGACTTGGAATTCAATAAATATAATTTTTTCCTAACACCCTTATCTCCATCTGGGTGGCTGTGGGTTGCCCTGTGATCACTTGCTGTGTATTTCTTCCAGCTTATTCAGCTAATCATTCTATTTAATTCTGAAGAGGAAAGGGTGTCAAGAAGGAACTTGAGTGTCAAGCCTTAGAGCTGGGGAGAGTATATATATATATATTTTTTAAATATTGGCAAACAGTCCTATAAAGAAGTTATAAAAATTCAGTCAAAGCAGTCGCTGTATGGTATAATTATGACGGTATGATGGGGATTCTGCAACAGTCATCTCTGGAGGAAGGCTGCACTGTTCCTGTGATAATTAAGCAACTTAGTGCAAGAAAGGCTTAGAAACAATAAGCTTAGCTTGACTTACATTTTGCTATCTAGAGACCCTTAAAAATTGTGGAAATTTTCACCTCACTGGCACCCGATTTTGCCGTACGCCGCGTGAAATATACGAGGAAGAAAATGCTCAAGTTGTAGAGCAGGGATGCTATGATATCGCTCTGGCTGCTCAGACGCCTCTCTCCCTCTTTAACTTTCTGTTCCTCAGGAGTGTTCGGAATAGGGGAGGGTTGCCAAAGAACCGTGTGCTGGTAGAAGAAAGTGACGCTACCATGCTTTCCTATTCAATACTGACTCAAAGTGAATGCATATGCTCTGCATTGGAAATGCTGTCAGCAGTGTCCTGGCCGTTTGTAGGTACTCAAATCACTAACCTTGCCAAAGAATAAGTTTGTGAACCTCCTTTCAGAGGTTCTGTCTCTGATATTTCAGAAGCATTCAATTATAATTCTGAGGCTTCCTTTTATGTGGCAGTCATGGGTTGTCAGCAAGGATAGAATTAAGAGAGGCACGTGAAGTGTGCTACTGCGCCTCATGCCTAAGGATTTCTCTTTCTTTTGTTCATGGTGACAAATGACAGCCTTAAAGATATTTGTCCTGATTCCTCACTGTCCCTATGCAGGTAAAAACTTCCATTGAAGTCAAACAAGCTTCATTGAAGTTAATGGGAAGTAATGCCCTTGAAGGGAAGGGAGAACTAGGGTGATTAATTTTAATTAGCCAAACATAAACAAGCATGTGTCTACAAGTAGTGACAGGAAAGTGGATGTTTGTAACTGTTAACTTAGCTTTAGGGGTC
Organism: Tursiops truncatus; assembly: GCF_011762595.2. Lineage (NCBI taxonomy): Eukaryota > Metazoa > Chordata > Mammalia > Artiodactyla > Delphinidae > Tursiops > Tursiops truncatus. Next base: position 39,700,731 of record NC_047047.1, on the reverse strand, counting down.
TTGGTAAGGCGATTTTCTAAAGAATCAGATAGAACTATTTCAACCCAGAAATGTAAGAATATCCATAAATAATAAAATCCATTCTCCAGTAAGTAAGTATGTATCTGAGATATTCCCCCAAAACATTAATTCAACAAAAAGCTACTAATATATGACCACATGCCGAACACTTTCCGGGCCTTGGGGATAGAAAGGTGAGTACCGCCAGCTACCCATGTTGAGCTAACATTCAGTCTGTGGAAACAACTCAGCGAACAATTTTGTTACAAGTTATTAATTTGTGTCTCCATCATTCACTTATTCATGTATTGATTTATTCAAGAAATACTCAGTAAATGCCTTCTAAGTTTTTTTGCACCTTTCCTATAACAGGAATGTGCAAAGTCCTATCGGAATCCAGTGGAATAAGAATTTGATCCAGCATGGAAGGCTGAGTTACAATCATGGAAGTCTTCTCAGAGAGAGTGTCATTTGAGCTCAGTTTCACAAGAATAATGTTTAGTTAGGCAAAGAAGAGAAAAACATAGGACGTAGAAACTATATAAGGAGAGGTATGGAAGCCCATAAACTCAGGGTGTGTTCAGAAAAAATAGGAACTTCACCAGGGCTCTGATGTGCGGTCAGCAAACTACAGCCTGCTAGCCAGATCTGGATCACCATATATATTTGTACAGGCCATGAGTTAAGAATGTTTTTAAATTTTTAAATGGTTGAAAAAATCAAAAGAAAACTATTTCGTGACATGTGAAAATTATGTGAAATTCAAATTTCATTTTCTGTGAATGAAGTTTTATTGGAAAACAATAACACACATTCATTTCATGTTGTCTGTGGCTGCCTTTGCTCCACCCAGCAGAGTGAGATGGTAGCTACAAAACTGTATGACCCACACAGCCTAAAATATTCACTGTCTCACTCTTTGTAGACAAAGCCTACCAACACCCACTCTAGTATATAAGATGCTGATAGATTGAGACCAAATTGTGGTGAAATGTTTTTTTTTTTTTTTTTTTTTTTGGTTTTTTTTTGCGATATGCGGGCCTCTCACTGTTGCGGCCTCTCCCATTGCGGAGCACAGGCTCCGGACGCGCAGGCTCAGTGGCCATGGCTCACAGCCCCAGCCACTCCGCGGCACGTGGGCACGAACTCCCAGACCGGGGCACGAACCCGCGTCCCCTGCATCGGCAGGCAGACTCTCAACCACTGCGCCACCGGGGAAGCCCCAAATTGTGGTGAAATTTAAATAGTATTTGAAAGAATATGAACTTCATCTTCTGGGAACTGGTGAATACAAAAGCTTAGGGGTTTATTTTTATGTTGTAAAAATAACATTTTGATGAATTTAGCATTCATTAAGTTGACAGAAACTTCCATTCACACCTAACAGGACACCTAACAAATCTCTACAGTTCCTAAAGATAATTAAGAGGTAGTTCAGATGTGTCAAGGGTTATGGGTCAAAGAGGAAAAAAGAAAATGATTTTTATGTTTATAAAGTCCCCAAAGGGACTATTTGGCAGAGACAGTTTCCTGTGGAAGGAAGTCAGGAATGCACCTAATTTATGGTATAATGACTAAAGACTGAAAAAAGAGTGTCATTTCATTTAAGCTATTGTTTCCAATATTTTAGAACAAAAAGAATAGCTTCTTTAATGTCAAAAAGTCACAGGTCATTTTGCATGACAACAGTTTATACATATAAGAAAATGCATAATGAAATCATATATTTTACACTTTAAATTTATTTAAATGAACTTATTTATGAAACAGAAATAGACTCATAAACATAGAAAACAAACTTACAGTTACCAAAGGGGAAAGGGGGAGAGGGATAAATTAGGAGTTTAGGATTAACATATATGCACTACTGTATATAAAACAGATAACCAAAAAACAAGGACCTACTGTATAACATAGGGAACTCTACTCAATATTTTGTAATAATCTATAAGGGAAAAGAAACTGGAAAAGAATATAGATATAGATAACTGAGTCACTTTGCTATACACCTGAAACTAACACACCATTGTAAATCAACTATACTTCAGTTGAAAACAATTTAAGCTGCATTTGTAGACACAAAAATAGTAGTACAAACTTACGTAAACTTTATTCAATCTTTTGAATACTATTGGGTATATGTGGTTTCAGGGATCTCAAAAAACTGGGGATTTAAATGTTTATGGTAAAAAGGCAAGGAGTCAACTGATATAGTGTATAATTTCATGGAATAATTTTGACTGAACTACTTAAAAATTATTTTGACTGAACTGCTTCATAAATTAACTGCTTTACATTATGCTTGTGAGATTTCCTATAGTCGTCACATTAAGAAAAAGCCAAAGAAAATGTTTGGTTAAAAAAAATTATCAAAACCAAACAATTTGGTTAACCATGTACTATGTAACTTAAACCTGATTAGCCAGTTCCTTCCGACAGCTAATCCCTTCAACAGTTAATCGATTTGTCCTCAAAAAAACAGAGAAAATTTAGGCTAAAAATTCACCCATACCACCCCCTCTATTTGGGTTCTAGTTCTAACCTCTTCACTTACTTTTTTTATCTAGATAAATTCGAAAATTGGCTTAGAGGTCACTTGCAGAACAGACCCCATAATACTAATCTTTTGCAATTCAATCAAAAGTAGATAGCTTATTCCTAACAGTTTAGGAGATACCTGGAAAATGAAGGATGAAATAAATCTTGGCAGTAGACTGATAAATTGATGATATGGTCAAAGTTAATCACGCCAAAGGAGCCTTCAACCACAGAATTAAAGAACAACCACTGCAAATACAATACTCTGGCTTTCTCTTCAGCAAACTCAGCTGAATCCAGCTTAAAACTGCATTCAGTGAATCCTCTAACATTTTGACTGAGGGGTGATGTGGAGGTCAACTTTGAGGTCAACAGTAGGGCAATGTGATGAAACTTCCATTTCATTGTCAATCATGCATTTGAATGAAGTTCTTTTTTATAGACAGAGTAAGAGCGAAAGGCCAGTACAGATACCCTCCCTTGTCAATTACTGCATGTTTTATGTCTTGAGTCACTGGCCCTAGAACCTGAAGAACTCTTTCTGTCTATTTGTTTGTTAAGAATTGACCCAAGATTCTTACCTTAACCCCAGAATATGTAGTAAACTTCAGGGTTACTATTTTTGTTGTAGTTATGATTACTGCTCCCAATGTCATTCTGTTTACGTAATGCTTTTGACATTTTTATTACTATCACCTCTAATCTCATTTGATTTTCTACAATAGTCTTGTATCAGTATTTCCACTTGACACATGAAAAACATACTTGGTCATTTATTTTAAAAACTGCAAGTCAGACATTTTGTCTATTTTAATACAGGAAATTTCTGAGAGTTCAAGAAAACCCAACTATTCTTCTTAATTATATCTCCCCCACTATACATCCTATAGCCAAATCAGTTAGGTCATGCTTCTATCTGATCACCATACTCCCAGCTGAATATTAAGGCAAAGATGGATTCATAACAGTTTGGTTGGTTAATAGCCAATTTAGCCCAGAGAAATTAAGATAGTTTATAGCTAGTCAAATGAATTACAGATAACACGGGGCTAGGAACCTGAACCAAACACATCAAATTAGAAATTCAATAAATATCCATTAAGGTCTTTCTATGGACAAGGCATTGTGTTAGGCCCTGAAAGATTGATAATAAATAAGATAGTGCTTTTATCTTCAAGATGTTTTATAAACTCATTGAAAGGAATTATTAATTTATTGAAGCTCATGTAGAACTTTTTCACTGAAACTCCATTCTAATGTAAGCATTTTCAGGAAAAATAAAAGTAAAAGAGGGGACTTCCCTGGTGGTCCAGTGGCTAAGACTCCACACTCCCAATGCAGGGGGCCTGGGTTCGATCCCTGGTCAGGGAACTAGATCTCACATACCGCAACTAAAGATCCCATACACAGCAACAAAGATCCCTCGTGCTGCAACTAAGACCCTCCCTGTGCAGCCAAATAAATAAATAAATATTAGAAAAAGAAAAGGAAAAGAGATTACTACATTCAAAGTTGAACGGAGTCTACATAATTACTATAAGTATGTAGTTATAATATTCTCTAAGTTAAACCTTAACTGAACAATTTACATGCCTACAAAGGACCCAGGACTTGATCATAAAAGATTTAGGGACCCCCATAAAGAGGTTTAAATGTAATTCGCATAAAAAATTCAATTCAAGACAATATTGTGGAATGAGAACTAGTTTTTCAAGCAGAATACTTGGATCTAATCCTGTCCTTGCCGTGAACTACTTCGATCTTTTGATCTTGATGAAGTTACTTAACCAATTATCTTTAAAATGGTGGTGGAGTTTGGATAGATACTGAACTAAGACTTCTTTCACCTTAAACCTTCATCACTTTAAAAGTATATTGAATTACTAACAGTAAGTAATCTACCAGATCTAGTATACCCTAGTCCCACCCATGGTAAATGACAGCCCCACTAGTCACTTTCCACTGTAGGAGGCAAACAGCATGAAACTTTCCTAGAACTATGGCTTGGTTTCTGTAGGCTTGCTGAGAGTTCTTTTATATTCTGGTAATAGGTATGAGTGACTGGCTTTCATTATCGCATGGATTAGAATAGATGATACTAGAAATGTTGAAAACCATAGCAGGGTGGAGGAATGTAGAGAAATGAAGACACTTATAGAAAGGCTTTATTTTTTAACTCATAATGCGATAATTTTAGCCACTTTACTGGGCCTTTTGCATTAAGCTCCTCAAATCAGAGTAACAAATGCATATGTCCTCATGGAAAATTTCCTGTTCAGAGAAAATCCACTACATTATTTCATTGAAATAGAAATATGAAAATAGGTAACTGTTCAATAAATTAGGACACCATCTTAATGAATATTTACTAAAGATTCATAAAGTATTGCATCAGTTTCTAAGAAGACTAATAGGGATTTTCACTTTGCTCAGCTTAGTTCTTGTTAGAGGCAAATGGTAGTGGAATATCAGCAAGAACTGTAACCCTTGGAGCTGGAAGGAGTCTTTATGTCAGTTGCTGTTCAACGGAGTTAGGCGTGCCCATCCAGAGGAACCAAGGTGAAGGATCTTGTGTGGATTGACTGTTGGGGAGCTGACTGATAATTCCTACTGTGATACACTTCAGTGCCAGCCCACAACAAGAAGCTGGGATTGGATTGAGAGCCAGTGTAAGCTCTAAATGGAGCTTTACTGTGAAACAAAACACCTGTCTTTCATCCCAAGCTAAATTGACAAGTAATAATTTAGTTGTCTAAACTGAGAGCTTTCAGGATTCCAAACTGCATAATGTCAAAAGACAATGTATGAAGTTGCATTTGGAAGGTTCAAAGGTAGAATGCCATGTGGGCAAAACATATAAAATGACTGGTCTTTTCCCCTCTCTGTCTGGTTCTTTCTTCCGTTCTCTCTCCTTTCCTTTGCTACTTTTTCTGTTTTTCTATGTGTGTTGGGGACGGGGGATGAGAGAGGTGGGGTTGGGTGGAAAGGTTGTAGCTAACTATAGAAATTGGATGGATGTGGAACAAAGGAAATCCTAAATCTAAAAAAAACATTTCCCTTTCTTGTGCTTTCCACTAGGTCAGCATTTCCAATGATCAGCTGAACTAATCAGATATTAAAGGGCAGAAAAGAAATAAAAAGTATTCGGGCCCTTCAAAAAAAAAAAAAAGAATATTGGGATGAGATTACTAAATTCCTACACAGCTCCCTACATAAATGCAAAACAATATAGCCAGGATTTTGTAGTAACTTTTTCCATAAAATTATTCTGATTTCTCTATCTTCTACTGCAGTTGTAATTGTTAAAATCTGAGTACCTGGCATCAGAGCATCCAAATGTAGACCCCTACACTTGACTAAATTTCACACTTCTCCCACAAAAATTTTAGGATAAGTAGCAAAAGTAACTATGGCCTTTGTTTCCTACAAACTAAGAGCACGTATACACAAACCCTGAGCATTTCCTTTTCTTTTATTTTGCAGACTCACATACTATCTCTTCTTCTGTTCTCTTTTCCAGAAGAGCAAATTAAAGAAGCAGGGTCGGTTAGCAAAACGAAGCAGATGCTGCAAAAGTAGCCAGTTAGTTCTGCAGAAATATCTGATTGGACTCTGCCATCTGTCAATTAGCATTTCTGTGTTTTGTTGATGAAGTGATATTTACTTTTCTGGACTGCCATTGGCTGAGATGTTTAGTGTAATGAATGCTGAACTGAGCCTAGATAATTTTTTAAATCATAGCTTGGGGCTTAACAGCCCTTTAAATGAATTGTATAAACAAGATAGCTGTTAATTCTCAATCAATGTATCATTAATCATCAAATAGTATTAAAAAATAGGAACTGTCCTTAAAAAGCTCAGTAAACTCTATTAAAGTTACCAAATTATCCATTCAGGGCTGTTTTCATTCAGAGAGTGTCAAAATTTTGACAGATTTGTATTTGAAGATACATATTTCTGTGAGCTAGTAACTGAGACATATATATATATATATATATATATATATATATATATATAAAATTTGTCTTCATAAATTAACATGGCCTCAAGAAATTAGTAACTACTATAGCCTTAAATCTGTAGTCATTAATAAAAATGGAAAATATATCCCACAGTGAGTCCCATGTGTCTTTAGATTGCCAACACCCACTAGCAAGCATTGCACCAAACTCATGTTAGGAGATTTAAGTACGGCAAAATATAAAAATATATGTGTAAGCTATTCTTTCCTGTAATATACATGCAGCAATTTAAAATTTCATCTACAATTGTATAGACTCAACCCTTGAGGAGCAGTCTGGTGATTCTAGCTTACCTCATCTCTTCCACTGGACTACAGTTCTGCCTCACATGTTCATGGGATCCTAGAACAGTGTCTGGCATATAGTAAGCAATAAATACTTGTTTTATAAATGAACAAGTGAAGGTAGAGGTTGTAAAGTGATGTCAAGGTAAATGACATTTATTAACTTTCTTTTTCTCAGCATTAAGCTGTATTCTTTGTACCTATTAACTTATGTAACCCTTATAAAAATTTTATTAGGTGGGTGGTATTCTCAAATGTAATATTTATTTTTATATCAATTTATATACAAATAAAGATTTAATATTATTTATGCATTAAATTAAATTCATATAATCAATATATATAATGATATTTAATATATTATGACCATATCTTAAGAATTCAGATAATGACAAAAAACTTACAATGACAGCTGTTTTTCTCTCTGAGGTCATTTTCTCCAGGGGAGCAATTCTTCAGTCTCTTTTTTTTTTTTTAATTCTTTTTCTTTTTTTTTTAAACCCCACATTTGTTTATTTATTTATTTTTTTGGCTGTCTTGGGTCTTCGTTTCTGTGCGAGGGCTTTCTCTAGTTGTGGCAAGCCGGGGCCACTCTTCGTTGTGGTGCGCGGGCCTCTCACTGTCGCGGCCTCTCTTGTTGCGGAGCACAGGCTCCAGACGCGCAGGCTCAGTAGTTGTGGCTCACGGGCCTAGTTGCTCCGCAGCATGTGGGATCTTCCCAGACCAGGGCTCGAACCCGTGTCCCCTACATTAGCAGGCAGACTCTCAACCACTGCGCCACCAGGGAAGCCCCTTCAGTCTCTTTTCTGAGGATATTGTGATGCTTGGATACCATGCAAAGGAGTGACAAATTCAGTCTGTGACTTCAGAATGGAAGTAATAGTAAGAAGAATGTTGAAGGGTAAATAAGACAACCAGCTGGATTGGGATAGAGAGGACAGTATTCTAAGTTAAAGGAGAAGCAAGTACAAGGTTTGGAAGTTGCTGGTACAAAGCAAGAAGTTGCTGGTGTGTTTGTGTAGCTGAGAGCATAATGTGCCTGTGTGTATTTGAGAAGATGGAGAAATATAGGCATCAGGAAGCTGGAAATATAAGCTTAGGCTGTTGCATAGAGGACTTGCAGTGCTATGCTGATGAATTTGCATTTTGTCGTGTATGTAGAAAGACAAGCAAAAGCTTAAGGAGGCATCAAGTCTGTATTTTAGAAAGACCTGGCAACATTATAGAGAATGGATTGGGGAGGAAAGGAAGCAGAGCTAAGCCCACTAGTTCAGAGGCTATTGTGGTCACCCATACAAGAAACAATGAAGACCTGAACTGCAACTATGTACTTATTGGGGTCACTGTTGATGACCTGCCAAAAAGCCCAACTCTTACTTCTTCATCCGTAATGAAATTCCAGTTGTGTTTGTGCACCCACTTCTCGGTGAGGCACCCCCAACCCCAATTCGGGAATAAATCCTGATTAGTCTAAGGCATCTTAGTGGAAAATTCACTTAATTTGCTAGTGATTGGCTAAGGATGTGCTGTGTGACGTGATCTGAACAGTGGGATGCAAAGAGAATTTACTAGGAGCTTTTGAAAAACTGTTTTCCTTTTATAAAGAGGAACTGGGCTGGACAGCTCCTTCCACTGGCTATTTTCATGCTCAGATGTAATGTTGCAAAACATCTGACCACGTGGGAGAGCAGAAAGAAAGAACCTGGGCTTTTTATGACACTGTTGAACTGCTGAGTTAATTAATTCTTATTCTTCCTATTGTAAGAAATAATAAATTTTCACTTATCCAAATTAGTACAGCACTTACCCTCCCCTTCCTCCTCCTGCTACTGCTGCAAATAATACCATGTGTTTGGGAAGATTACCACCTACCAAACACCATCTAAAACAATGCCCCTACAAAATAGATTCCATCGTTATTCCCATTCTACAGATGAGGACGCAAGTTCAGTTGAGTGAGGTTAAGTCGTTTTCTGAAGGTCACACAGCTATTGAGGTGTAGAGCCAGGCAGACTTTGAATCCACATTTATATCCAGACTATAAACTTTTAACCTCAGTATCACCTTGCCTCTCAAGGTAATAGTCAAGCATGGCAGGGTGGAATTTTGAAAAATATACCAGAGGTTGTACCTATATCCATAAGCTTAGGGACTTGATATATTGGATAACAACAGACAAGGTATCACAGATAATTACGAGAATTTTAGTTTTTAAATGAGTGACTTGGTGAACACTGTTAAGATGAACTGAGGCTGGGACTAAGAACAGAGGTTTAGGGTTAGGAATTAGAAATGAAATGTAGCTGAGTTGGGGACCTGTACAAAGAATAGCGTTGGAATATGTTCCATAGGCAGTTGGGAATGGGACCAGTATTTTTAGTTACTATTGCATTGTCTTGTCTGGGGGAGGGAGGATTAGCAAATGCTTGTGTAAGAAAAGCAATTAATACGTAAACCACTTTTGAATATGTGCATAAACAGGCTCTTTCCCCTGCTTCCAACTTCCACCACCTCACTCAGATTGATACATAATCGAACATTAATGTAACAAGGAAAGAGAGAGCATAAAATATCTCTGTGGGAACATGCTTAGTCTTACGCACATGTAGCAATAAATAACAATGATGAAACCCTTTATTTCCAAAAGACTCATTGGTTATATTTTTTACCTGTACATTTTCAACTACAAATTCAAAGTCAAATACACATCATAAATATTTTTATTCCTTTACTGGTATTTTCAGTTATCTAACTAACAATTAGATCATCAACACAAGGTAGTTTTTCAAGTGCTTTGTGTATGTATTTTTTCCCTGAAAGCATTAACAGCAAAGGTCAACAGCCCTGTGATGCTTCTGGAATGACAACCAAGTGACAACACATTGCAGTGAGGCTTCTGTTGCCATCCATGTGTTTTAGGTGCATGTGGCAGAGACGTCAGTGAGACAACCAAGCGCTGTGCTCTTAGACAAGGAAGTGTTTTCTTTCAGTGAGCTAATTTTTTGCAGTAATAGAGTCAAATCGAGGGGGAAATAGCTTGTTTTAGCAATGAGATGCTTACCCAAGCCTCAAGGGTGACAGCACAGTGAGAATCAACTACTGATAATAAAATCCAGTCAGCCAGCTGCTTTGCCCATTTATTAATTTATTCCAGTTATGTCGTTAGTCCTGCACTGTTTATTGATTATCTCCAAGGTGCTGGGCACTCTACCCATGCACATGTTTGTTTCCGCTGCTAGACTGGGAAGACAGGCAACTGGAAGACAGGGAAAGTCTCCGGGTCAGTTTTACATCTTCAAGGCAGAGAAAAGATGGTTCTTTGAGCTGACGTGAACTACACTAGACCCAGATAACAGAAGGATGTCAAAAGCAAACATGGTCCATGGGATTCCAGTCTTGCAGTGTACACAGTCTACATGGAAATGGCACCTTAGTTGAACAACCAGGTGGCTTTGATGAACTTGGCCTTCAATGGTGTTCATAGTTTATTCAGGTAATCAGTAAATAAATGAGATATCCAACCACTGGTTTGACAGTCATTTCATTCAACTGATTTGTTTTAAATATGGCAGATATCTTTGTGGTAAGAAAGACTTGGATTCAAATCCTGAAGGTGCCACTTTCCAAATGGGCGTTGGTGGTTCAAACAGCTATTACTTTTAAGCTTTATTTCTTTTCTTTTAAAATAGTGATTGATATAACAATCACCTAAAGTGATGTTCAAATCAGATAGTGAATGTAAATTGCTAAGCATGGCATGGGGTACAGGGTAGGTACTCAACCAAAGGTGATGCGTGTAATGAGTTCTTTTTGTTGATGCCATCTAATCTAAACATTGCATATGGAGTATCTGACCAGGGGTTCCTGGTGGCAGCTTACTTTTGTTTTCCTTTTACCTTAGAGTGTACTTACAGTTAGGTATTACCAGTGATATGGCTTTCCATCATTGCTTTTCAGCTATTATTCTAAACAGGGAAGTACTCCGAGGCAAAAAGCAGGAAATTATCGATTAGTACAAGTAAATCCTAGGTGATGAGATGCATTTGGTGGATACAACCTTTGCTCTGTTCCACAGCCACAGACAAGACCAGGAGCCCAGTGCCTCAGTTAAGAAGTATTCAACAGCAAATAAACAAACAAGCAAGCAACAAAACCTGGCAGCAGATTTAGGTAGTCTAAGTTTAGTGCAGTGACTCAAAAATGTCATAACGGGCATCGTATCTCTTTGTGGTCTGTCATCTTCTGTCCGTTGGCTTTGGGACTTGTGTCCTATGGTTGTTACTTTATGATCCTAAGATGGCTGCTGCAGCTCCAAGCCTTACCTCTGCTCTCCGGACAGAAGACTGGCAAAGGTCTCATCCTTTTGAAGCTTTGTGTTTTTATTCCAGGAGTATTGTCCTCCTCAGCAGGCTTCCAACTCTATCTTGTAGGACAGAAGTGAGTTAGTTATATGCCCATCTTTAGATCATTTGCTGGCAAAAGTAATGAGATTTCAATGATTAATTTAGCTCAAGAAGATAGATAGGGACATACCTAGTTTTCACCCCTTCTCTGAACTCACAGGGAAGAAAAACAACAAAATTGGGAACGGAACAGGGCCTTCCACACTCCTACTACCTTGGGAGAAATTGTATTTGGTTAAAATTAAGGACAATTAGGACATTTACATTACAAACACGGTGACCTTGGGCAAGGTATGGAGCTCTGAGAGCATTAGTGAAAATGGGGAAAATAAAATCAATCTGAGAGGTTTGAAAGCTTCTGGCGCAGTCCCTGGTTGCTAGTAGCTTCTCAGTAAATGTTGGTCTCTCACTGTGAGATGACTGAGTTTACCATAAAACTGTAAAACTCAGCTTCTTCATCAGTAATATGGGCACGATAATAGTGAGTTAATTCTTGCAAAGCAGGCAACGTAGCTTCCAAGTGGGCTCAGTGATTGTTGATCAAGATAACGGATGACAATAAAGATGTTGTAGACTGCTTAGTCTATTTGGGTAATGTTCAGAGTACACACACACATATATATATATATACACACACACGTATGTGTGTATATACACATATATATACACAGAGGCTGAAAATAACTCTTGAAGCTCTACTCTAAAAGGGGGATTCCTTTGGGCCTTGAGGGACCCTCTGTCATTGAGAATTTCTTCATTTAAATTCTAAAGTAGCACTGAAGGTAGGCAGTCCTTAATTTTATTAGCTCTTATCAGCTAACCCTTTAAAAAGGATGAGTGAGAAGTGTCTGAGTCTTTTCTATAACTATTTATTTACTGGCTTGGTAAGGACAGATAGGAAATATCCTTTTTTCTCCCCCTTCCTCTGCCTCTAGATTAAAAAAACTCATTACAGGAATTAAAAATTCATTTGCAGGAGCTCCAAGTCTTGCCAAACAGACTCCCCCAAATCCAATTTCTCTCTGACGATTTAAAAAAATGTGTTTCAGTATGTCCAGCAAGACTGGCTTCTGCCTTAGGCTAGACAAGCCCACCCAGGAATGGTCACAGGTTAAGCTCTGGACTGCAGACTCTGCCGAGGGGGAGTTCAGCAAAGAGGGATAAAAGTCTTGGCCTCTTATGCGAGACTATGAGAATTCCTCTCCTCTCTGGAGAGTGTTTTGTGTCCTTCCTTTTTCTCCCTTCTCCCTTTCCTCACCTCCTAACAATTATGCCACGTTTTAACTATTCCAAATGAAAAGACCTTTCTCATTCCTTTCAGGGAGATAGGTTATCTTGCCTTCTTCATGCTTGCTGAAGGATTTCTCTAAGTAAAATGCAAGAATCAGGAGAGATCCCTCAAACTCCTAGACTTCTAAGATAGGAAGAAGAAGAACCAGACCGGGGGAGAAAAAAAAAAAAAAAAAGGAAAAACGTAGCAAGAAAGTTAAGATAGTTGGGCTTTCTAATGTCCTAAATCTCCTTCTTGTCTTGTGTCCCCTATTTTGTTTTCCCTACTCTTCAACCCTCTCCAAGCCTACAACCCACTGGATTTCCAAGTATGTCAGTTTCATCTTAGAAGAACCTCTCTCAAACCCGGTAGTTTTGCTTCCTGGCTGCCCCTACTTTAGTTCAGGTATGAAGAGAACGATGGCAGCAGCCCATACCACCACCAGCCCTCTGCTGTCCCCTGACGCCATGCTGTTAGAAGGCATTGTCCTACAACAGCAGTCAGGGAGTCTCCTGCCTGTGGTGCTTCAGCGGTTCCTCACTGCCTGTACAACTAAAGCCCAAGTCGCTGAGCTCCGCATGTAAGGTATATTATGATATAGATATGGCCCTATTCTGCTTCTCCTAGTTTGCTCATATCCTGCTCTTTCTCCATCTGTGACATTGTGGTTTATAAAAAGATGTATATATTTGGTTTTTGTCCCCATTTCTGGCATAGAACTCCTAAGATCCTTGGAATTTCCTAAGTGATAAGAAGAATAAAGTTGTCTTTTGATATTCATAACAAACTCCCTTCCACCACACACCTGTGTTTATGTTAATGTGATGCCTTCTGGAAGGACCTAAATGGGGGTCAGTTGCCAGAGGAGCTAACCACATGATTAGAGGTTTGGAACTTTTAGCCCCACACCTCTGATCTTCAGGGTGGGGAGAGGGGCTGGAGATTGAGTTCCATCACTAATGGCCAATTATTTAATCAATCATGCCTATGTAATGAAGCCTGCATAAAAAAACCAAAAGATAGGGCTTCAGAGAGCTTCCAGGTTGGTGAACATGGAGATGCTGGGAGACTAGGTTGCTTGGAGAGGTCATGGAAGCTCCTGTCCCTTTCCTCATACTTGTGCTATGCTTCTCTTCCATCTTGCTACTCCTGACTTATATCACTTTATAATAAACTGGTAATCTAGGAAGTGAACGGTTTTCCTGAGTTCTGTGAGCCACTCTAACAAATTAATTGAACTCCAAGAGAGGGATGTTGGAACCTCCAGTCTATAGTCAGTTGGTTAGAAGCATAGGGGACAACCTGGACTTGCAATTGGCTTCTGAATTATGTGTATGCGTCGGGGGGTGGGAGGCCAGTCGGTAGGTTGTAGTCTTGTAGGACTGAACCCTTAACCTGTGGGATCTGATGCTATTTCCAGGTAGAGAGTATCAGAATTGAGTTAAGTTGTAGGACACCTAGCTGGTGTCACAGAATTGCTTGATGTGAAAACCTCACACATCCGATCCGGTGTCAGAAGTGAGGTAGCATAGTAGAGGAGTGTGATGATAAAGGAGAGACAGACAGGAGTGTGCTTTTCCCTTATACCATCTTCCTCCTGGCTGCAGCCACACTCCTCATCTATTTTACTTCCTGCCACCTAGGATGGGTCTAAGACAGCCCTCTGCCCTAGGTCTAGGCAGCCGCTTGTTCACTTGTCAGAGCCGTGTGGCTCTGTTGGCCTCTTGCTCTGTTGGCCTCTTGCTTCCAGTGCTCACTAACTCAATTTGGGAGTCATTCTGGACTCCTCTCTTTAACTCTCCACATCCAGTCCATTAGGAAACATGCGATTTTCCTTCGAAATATGTCCGGTATCTGAACTCTTCTCAGCACCTTCACTTGCTTCATCCTGGTCTTAGCCACCATCTCTTCTGACCTGGATTATTGCAAAATTTGCCCAACAAGTCTCCCCACTTCCAGGTTTGTCTTCTGCAGTCTGTTTTCAGTACAGCAGCCAGAGCAATCCGTTAAACATGTCTGTCAGATCATGTCATGCTCTGTTCGTCTCCTAAAAGGGCTGTAATGATTCCTTATCCATACTGGGTAAAATCCAGAGATTTCATAGTGGCCTCCTTCTCTCCCTTTCCTCACTCCATCACCCCAGCCACAATGGCCTCCTTGCTGTTGTTTCAACAGCCTAGACCCCATCCATCCATCTTAGAGCTAGCCTATCATCTGCTTCCTCCCCAACCCCATCCTCATCCCACACATACAACCCAAATCTGCTTTGCTCCCTCCTGCACCTCCTTTCACAGTTTGATCTAAAGTCTCCTTCTCAATGAGCCCAGCCTGATGGTCTCATTTAAAATTGCAACTCTGTTCCTGCCCTACATTCCTGGGCCCCTTACCCTACTCTACATGTTCTTATTTCCATAGCACTTATATAACTACTTGTTTATTACGTTTGCTGTTTGTTGCCTATCTCCTTACCTCCCACCTCTCATGACCCCAACCTTGGGAGACTATAAATTTTTTGAGGTTGGGGATCTCTGCGTGGACCTACTGAAGGATTGTGAGAAGAGAGATGACCTGTTCATTTATTTATCTGCACATTCTTCTATGATGCTTACCACATGCCAAACTTAACTTATTTAACCTAATAGCAAACCCGTAAAAAAAGGTCTATTATTATCCCCACCATACAGGTGAGGAAACCAAGGCATGGAGAGGTAAATATTTTGCCAGGACACCTAGCCAGCCAGTGGCACAGCCAGGATGCAAACGCAGGCAGTCAGGCTCCTGAGTTCTTGCTTTTCACTGTACTGTACCATACGACCACTTATTATGCTATGCCAAATATATTAATCAATGGGTGCTTTCAGACTCAGCTCCAATTCTAAACTGCTAAAGCACTGTCCACTACTCTTTTCTTTTCCAGGAAGAATTAGCTGCTCTGCCTTAGTACTGACTATACTACATTGTAATGCCCCTCCACCTGTAGGCTGTAAGCCCCTAGAGAGTGAAGATCTAGCTTAGAAACTGGTCCACCAGAGGACACCCATCAACATCTGCTGGTCCAAGTGGAGTTGAAAGAGAAAAGAGTCATGAATTGTTGGTAGGGTGGATGTTAAAGACTATGGAATCCAAAATACTCCAAACATTAGAATCAGCCATTTGGAAAGACAGAGTTTTGCTGGTACTAGAGGAATGACCTTTCTTTGGCTGACTGACCATTTTTTAGACAGACATCCTAAACACATTTTTATCATGTTTATGGTCCTAAACTCAAGTTTGTTGAAACTTGGATACACCTAAATGATGGCATTGTCACTGATTAAAGAGATAAGATGGGGGAAAAAACCCAGAACAAATCTCTCCGATAGTACACACCTTTAATTTTTCTTTTTGTATGTCTTTAGCCATATTAAGTATGTATTTGATATTATAAAGAAACATAATCAGCAGGGCCTAAACATGGAATGTACCATGCTCATTCAATTTTTTTTTTCACATTTTCAGCCACCCAAGGCTCTGTGAGGAGTACAAAGAAGGTTATGAGACTATATTTAAACAGTTAACCCTTTAATGGGGAAGGTGGAAATAATAGGCATTAAATGGAGAGAGGAAATTCTAGTATAATGTCAATAAGAAAATTAATATTAGCAGTCACTGCAGTAATAACAGTTCAAAACTCTTCTGATTTATCGGGCATTGTGTTAAAAATTTATACATATTTTTCCATTTAATTTTCATAGTGATCCAACAAAGAGCCTATTAGTGGCCCCATTTTATAGATGAAAAGACTGAGGTTCTATAGAACTTAAGCAATGCAAATAGTCACACAATTTGTGCCAGAGCTGGAAATTGACACCAAATCTATTGGACACTGGAGTCTACATTCTAAGATTAAATCTAATGATGGAAAATTCTGGAGCTGGAAGGGGGAGAGGAGTAGTTGCTAGGTCATCCAATATATCTCAAGTCTAGGCATGGATAATAGCCATTAAGGGAATTAGTAGTAATATTCTGCAATTATTATTATCATTATTAATTACATATTCATGCTGGTGATAATGTTGAAATAGTGAACCAGGATTTCTTATATATTTACCTTCATGAAGGAAAGGTGTTTAGTGTCATAGCTGTAGATTATTCTTTTAGATCCTTTCTTATCCTTTCTCTGCAACTTTCTTCTTTCCTTCCCTTTTGTGTCTGATATTGATGTATCGCACTTCCATATCAGATCAAAAGCATATGGGATTTTGAATTTATTGACACTGTTCTGTTAAAAATTACATTTAGAAGCATGTTAAAAGGTCACCTCTCTGCTTACTTATTTCTTGACACTTTGCTAGCACAGACTGTAGTCTTGGTTCATTAGTCAAGGATATTAACAGCCAGGGTTCGGCTTTCTGAGATCATGTGGTACAGTCTGGGCCCACACATATTTCTAAGGCTTGTTAGAGTCTTTATTCTTTAAGAATTTCCCATTAATCTCTGCCCAAGAAGTGCAATAATAGGTTAGTTAGTCATCAGATACAAATCAGAACCATTTCTAGAAGTATCTTTAATAGCATTCATTAGTTCTGTGCTTATGTTTTAAGGGAATGAAGAGGGGCAGGAAAATGCCCCTTCTTCAACACAGAACCTTTCCCATCTTCAAGAGCATCTCATTTGGGAATCATTGAAATTAAGACACTGAGAATGGGCCAAATCAAATGCAGACAATGTGCTTTTCCTGGGGAAATGAGGGCTCCTACAATCCTGACTTTTTTTTCCCACATAGAGGCATCATCTTTGATCATTATCATATTTTACAACTCATCGTTCCCTTCCAGTCCTCGGGGTGAGAGGATCATGTAAACGGACAGGCAAACATTTGGATTATAGAAGGCATCCGGTATTAATAACAGCAATAAAAAATGTTTACCTAACTCGGATAGATTGTGTGTATAGATAGGATTTGTGTGTGTGTGTGTGTGTGTGTGTGTGTGTGCGCGCGCGTGCGTGTGTTCCCCGCTCTTACTCAGAAAGGAAATATCAGATCAGGAAATGCATTATGGAGTTTTGTATGCAGTATTAGTCTATTTCTTGGCAGAGACCCAAATCTATTGTGGCGAGAAAGTAATAGATGAACTAACTAGGGACTCAGACATACTGGCTAGTGTCCAAGAAACATTAAAAAATTGAGTACTGAACATAACAAGTAGGATGGTGCATGTAAATTTAGATGTCTTATTGAAAACAGCACATTTATTAATATATTAGACTTGTAGACATGAGAGTGTTTTAATACCTACTCAGAAATTACTCATGGGTCGGCTTCACAGAAATATCACTTGCATAAGTGTGAGCTTCCTGAAATGGTGCCAGGCATGAGTGATCGTGGCTGGACTATTCTAAAGAAAACTGGGAAATAGGCAAAATATGTTATTGTCGTGATCAAGGCATCACCTTTCTTCTTAATTAACTCAATACTAATTTGTTGAATGCCTACTAGGTGTCTGGCCCTATTCTAAAATGCTGGGAATGCCCAGATTAAAAAAAAAAGTTAAAATATTATCATACAGGAATGTTTTTAGAAGTCCCAGTTTATGAAAATAGAGTTTATATGCAGTAACATTTGCCGTTTTTAAGGGTTCAGTTTGATGAGCTTTGACAAAAGTGTACAGGCATATAACCACCATCACAACTAATGTAAAGAAGATTTCTGTCTTCCCAGAAAGTTCCCTGTTGATCCTTTGTAGTCAATGTCCTAGTCTGAGCCCCATCCCCAGGCAAACATTAATCTAATTTTTGGCCCTCTAGTTTTACGTTTTCCAAAATGTCACATAAATATTGATAGAATCATACAAATTATAACCCTTTGAGTCTGGCTTCTTTCACTTAGCATAATGCTTCTCAGATTCATTCTTGTTTCATGTATGACTAGTACATATCTTTTTTTTCCTTTTTTTTTTTTTTGCGGTACACGGGCCTCTCACTGTTGGGGCCTCTCCCGTTGCGGAGCACAGGCTCCGGACGCGCAGCCTCAGCGGCCATGGCTCACGGGCCCAGCCGCTCCGCGGCATGTGGGATCTTCCCGGACCAGGGCACAAACCCGTGTCCCCTGCATCGGCAGGCGGACTCTCAACCACTGCGCCACCAGGGAAGCCCAGTACATATCTTTTTAATTGCTGAGTAGTATACCGTTTGTTTATATATTTACCAGTTGATGGATTTTTGAATTGCTTCCAGTTTTGATGATTTTGAATAAAGCCACTACAAATATTTGTATACAGGCATTGCCCATTGTGTGGGCATATATTTTCATTTTTCTTGCATAAATATCTAAGAGTGTAATTGCTGGGTCCTATGGTAAGTGTATGTCTAACTTCAAAAGAAACTGCCAAAGAATTTTTGAAATGATTGTACCATATTTTTTTCCCACCACAACGTATGAGATTTTTAGTTGATTCACATTCTTGTCAGCACTGGGCGTCATCAGCCATTTTAAGTTAAGTCATTCTAGTAGCTGTGTAGTGGTATTTCGGTTTATATCTGCATTTCACTAATGACTAACAGTGTTGAGCATCTTTGCAGGTGCTTATTTGCCACCCATATCTTTTAAGTAAAGTGCGTATTCAAATCTTTTGTCCATTTTTTTAACTTTTTATTTTATATTGCAGTATAGCGATTAACAATGTTGTGATAGTTTCAGGCGCACAGCGAAGTGATTCAGTTATACATATACATGTATCCACTCCTTTTCAAATTATTTTCCCATTTAGATTGTTACATAATATTGAGCAGAGTTCCCTGTGCTATATACAGTAAGTCCTTGTTGGTTATCCATTTTAAATATAGCAGTATGTACATGTCAAATCCAAAACTCCCTAACTATCCCTTCCCCCCCTTCCCCCCCCACCCCTCGCTAACCATAAGTT
Organism: Tursiops truncatus; assembly: GCF_011762595.2. Lineage (NCBI taxonomy): Eukaryota > Metazoa > Chordata > Mammalia > Artiodactyla > Delphinidae > Tursiops > Tursiops truncatus. The sequence continues at coordinate 39,681,309 of NC_047047.1, read as the reverse complement.
TGTTCTCTAAGTCTGTTTCTGTTTTGTAAATAAGTTCATTGTATCATTTCTTTTTAGATTCTGCATATAAGCAATATCACACAATATTTCTCTTTCTCTGTCTGACTTACTTCACTCAGTATGACAATCTCTAGTTTTTGTCCTTTTCTTATGGAGTTGTTCTGTGAATTTAAACATTCAGTTTCCTCATCTGTTAAATGGAGAGCATGCCCACCTCACTGTATTTTCATGAAAGTAAATAAAATAGTGTACATAAAAATGTTTAGCATAGTGCCTAATATATTGTAGACAAATAACTATTACCCTGTTACTATCATTGTCAAACACAATTCCTATCCTAACGTGCTTACCATTTAGTTAAAATCAGTGTCTTTCACTTTCTTCTAGGTAACACCCTATCTCATCCTATTCATCATCTCACCTGAGCCTCAACTGATGTCACATAAAATACTAAATAATAACTAAGACATAACATGGTAATGGTAATGGATAATTATATAATCCTCTAGGGTTGTCTTCATTGCTTAAAGATAGAAAAGTCATCTAAAGCTTAGAGGAGTGGGACCATGTTGGTAGAATGACAGGTTGGTTGATTGACAGCTTGGTGGACTTCTTTTGTGGTACCATGACAGTTGACTAAATTGTTTGGCTTTCAACCCTAGAGAAGTAATGCCTTTGATGACCAGAAATTGAGAAGACAGGGCCCGAGACTTTTGTGGGATTCTTGTGGTGGTCCATGGAGACTAAGGCAAGGCAACTTCATTTCTATGAACGTTATTGAATATAAGGCTAGAATGAAAAGGGAAGCCTTATTCACCACTGAACAGATAGGGGAAAAAAATGCTCCATGCCAGTAGTGATTAGCAAATTAAACAATAAGGAAATGCCATTTAAAAATTCTCAGGCAGGGCTTCCCTGGTGGCGCAGTGGTTGGGAGTCCGCCTGCCGATGCAGGGGACGCGGGTTCGTGCCCCGGTCCGGGAGGATCCCACATGCCGCGGAGCGGCTGCGCCCGTGAGCCATGGCTGCTGGGCCTGCGCGTCCGGAGCCTGTGCTCCGCGGCGGGAGAGGCCGCAACGGTGAGAGGCCCGCGTACCGCAAAAAAAAAAAAAAAAAAAAAAAAAAAAAAAAAATTCTCAGGCAAAAGCTGAAATCCAATAACATCAAGGATCTTGACAATGTACGAAATGATTAAAACCATTTTGAGAGAAATTTGGCAATGATGAGAGACATTGAAGATGTCCATTTCCCACCATCCAGCAATGTCACTTCTATGTGTCTACCTTAGGGAAATGTTCTCACGCTATAAAGAGAAATGTTCAAGGCAGTTTGTTGTAGCATTATTAACATGCTAAATCATTCACCAATTTTTTTACTACTAATCAATATTTATGTAAACAATTTCTTATCTCTAATTAGACATTTAGCCTTTCCTTTTGCTAGGAGTTTCTGGCAAAATCTTTCTCCAGAAAACGTGTCATGATGCTGTGATGAACTGGCATTTTTATCTCTCATGTGTTGGGAGCACTGGAATCACAGAGGAGTTTCTACTACCTGAGTAAATTCAGTGATGTGCACAAGACAGTCTGCACTCTACAGGCAAATTTGAGAAGAGGCTGCAAGAAGTCTTTAAGGAGCAAACTGGGAAATTTAGATAATTTCTTGCTGAAGTGCTTAATATCCGGCAATATGAGTACTTGAAATGTCTTTGAGATGCCAGTTGGGAAAGGAAAAAAAATTGCATTTTCTAGAGTAAGACCTTGATTTGCTAGAGCCCTCAAACAAGAAGTTTGCACCCTCTGGTTTTCTCTCAGAAAGGGGGAAATAGCCACACCATAAGTTCATATTAAGTACAAGTCAAAATATAAATCAAAATACCTTCAGAAACATCTTCTGTACCTTCTACACTTCAACCTGGAGTCTTAGATGACTATAGGCATTTAGTGATTTAACAGTAAGCTTGAGGTCTTGGAAACACCTTAAAGATTGCTCAAAGTACTGTCTAATTTAGAAGAAGAATCAAGCTTTTGAATAATATGATTTTAAACAATTCTGGATTTGGGAGCATAAACTCTAAGGTATCAAGAAAATGTATGTGTTTTACTCATATCCATTTAGCACAACTTCAAAAATTTAAATAGTGTGCATCAAAGACAAGGCTGTCAAACAAATCTACTAAACATGGTTAGGACCAAAATACACTGAAATGTTGTTACCATATAGGGGGGAAAGAACATGTTACTTCACTCAGTAATTCTACTTCTATGGCAAAAAAGTGGACAAGCTGTATTCTTCAGAGATGTTTATTGCAATACTACATTAGATAACAAAACATTATAAAGATTATAGTACCCCCAAAATGGGATTGAGTTATTGAGCACATCCAACTATTTGAATATTATGCAGCTATTCAGTATGACAAATTGAAAACAATACCTCGACAAAAATGAAAGACATGATACATATATAAATGTGATTTCTATACTATGATTACACTTATGCCAAATTTGTGAGTTTATATGGACAGGAATTTGAAGGAAGATGGCAAATAGTCATTTGCTTTGTCAGTATTTGGGGGTCATAGATGAAATACAGTTTATCACTTTTACTTTTTTCTTGTTATTCTAAAAGAAAAAACATTAAAATAACACTCCATTCCTTAAATACGTTGACTTATTTAGAGCTTTGCCTCACCCCTATAGACAATGGCTAACATTTACATGAATTTTCTGAAGATATTTAAATTAAAATGAATCCACATTCTTTGCAAAGTGGCAACAGTTTTCTTATGTAAGTCACATATTTTTTCAAAAAGAAGGAATATTTTCCTTCTTTTCCTTTGGGCTCCAGCAAGTAGGATCACCTACATAAGATGTATCTGCAGTAAGTTATTCCCCTATTGCTTCAGCTAAGCTTTCTCTGAATTTGTGTAATCAGAACAACCTTAAAAAAACAACTAAATAAAAATCAGAAAAAGTGGACTTCTGAGCTGGAAGAGTTTTCTTAAGCTCTCATGGCTCTAATTGTTACATGCAAATTGTTCAATAAATAACGTTGGCCATAAAAAGAAAAGATATTAATTAAGCACAGGATTTAGGCTGACTCAGTCTCATACATGAGACAAAAGGTTAAGTAAATGCCAAGGCCGCTGTGCCTCTTCAAACAATGAATATTAGTTTTAGAATCATTAATGTCTGCTTAGGAAACAGAGTCATATTGGAGACTTGTATGCCAAAATAACGAAGGCCAGAGCTGTTTCTTTTCAATCTGAAGCAAAATTATTCTACAGTTGAGGGCTAAATGTACGCAATTAAGAGTGCTAGGTAAGACAATAGAGACTGGCACTGTTAATCTGTAGCCAAATTGAGTTCATGTTTTTCCTTGAATATAGTAACTTGTGCTATTAATATGTATCAGCAAGGTCATCTAGATCAACTTTGCCGAGGAAAAGCAGGGTTGCTGGTTGTGGGAAGCCATTCCGGTCTCTGAAGAGGTTGCAGTGAAATCCCAAGAGCAGGTCGTTAAGGGACAGGAGTGAAGACATGGTTGGGACAGCTATCTGCCTATGGCCACGCATGCTACCTCTAAGAGCAAAAATAGGTGTCTTGAAAGCCATATAGTTTGCAGACTCACCTCAGTATCCCCAAGTGGTTGAGCCTTTGATACTTCCTGTGGCAATCTGGAAGATCTGCAAGCTAAACTTCATTTCGTAGTGAATTGTTTCACTAGGGCTATTCTTTAGTCACTCTGTACCTTCTTGCCAGATAGGTACTCTGTCGAAATTACGGTGAGCGGGAAGGAGAGCTTTTGGCGCCCTTTGTTTTGGTGTAGAATTTATAAATATACTTTATATTTCTTCTATTTTATTGAGTTTTCCAAATACCTGATGGATACCAATGCCTCTATTAAGCCAAAATGTCTCTTAACATGAATACTTCCAAACACAGGCATAACTTATTCATGTTTACACATCTCAGGAAGTGAAGTATGATACTCAAATTCTAAAATTTAGAGGGTTTTTTTGGTGGTAAATTATTTTATAATTACTGCTAATGTTGATTTGTATGGAAAATATATTTAGTATGTAATGTAAAAATTCCTCTTAAATTCCTGCTGTGTAAAGTATCTGTGGTATTGAAAACAATAGGGCTTCCACAAATGCCTTGTGCCTCAACTCCTATTTTGCTGAATGTTTAAGCGTATGTATTTAAAACACAATTCAATCCATTATATCTAATGCATTCATCTTTGTAATTTTGGCTTCTAAATCAGATTTTTGTTTAGCTAAACATGGAAAATAAAGACCTGTAATTCCAGCCTGATCCCAAAATGGATACTGAAATATACAGTTTTGAGTTTGGGTGATTCCTAAACTGGGGCCAGAAATATGGATGAAAAGTGTTGTGAGAGGAGAAGAAGAAGGGCCATTGGTTAGGTGTCAGCTCCTCTCCTGTTTGATAGAGCAAGTTGAGTAGGTAGTTTCACCAGGTCCTGCCCTAGTTTCTCCACTTGGAAAATTAGATAATACAACCTGCCTTCATTCTGCCCTTCTAATACTTTTCTCAGTTCACAGGAGTATTTTATGAGGTTAAAGAAAATGTATAAAGAAACAAAGCAACAATAAAAGAGTCAGTTGGTAGAGATAAAATAATTTAATGGAAGGTGGCTTAAACATCTTTAAAGTATGATAAAACTTCAGAGCATTGTTAGTTTTTATTCTCTAAATAGCTAATCATGACTTCGATAGAGACTATTTGTATTTGTCATTATAAAGCCCTCACTGAACGCTTAACTCAATTACCATAATTTCAACTACAAGAAACATATATGTAAACATTATGTAAACAATACAAATATATGTTATATACGTGTGTGTATTATGTATATAATATGTATACGTATGGATATTCAATATATATATGTAGATATACTTTAGATATGTGTGTTTATATATGTGTGCCTGTGCCTGTGCGTGTGTGTGTGTGTGTGCACTTATACAAATACATGCATGGATGGAGAGTGTAGTTCCATGCTGTGTATATGTATGTACGCATGTGTGCATGTTTGTACATGTGTGTGTGTGTACATTGCAGACACTGTAGGACTAAAGGGAAGAATCTTTCCTCTGAAGATGTCTCCGGAGGCAGCTGGCAAACCATGAATCTATGTCATAGACAGTACAGCCCAACATTGTGATTCTTTTGTTAAACTCCTCTGGGTTGAAATTCAAAACAAATTGTTCCTGCACTGAATTGTCTTTGCAAAAAGTGCAGCAGGGAGGTAGACCTGGCTTTAGAGGTGGTAGATGGTGGGAACCTTGCATCTGACAGAAGGTCCTATGCCCTGGATAGAGACAAGTGTGTAAAAGGTGAAGTCTCCAGTCAGACGTCCTCTGTGCTGAAAGGGGTGAGAGGATTTATGTGGATATGGCTATATAAGCAGAAAGGTAACATATCAGGATGGGTGAAGGGAGTGGCACAGAATGGGAAAGAGCAAGTGAAGTGCAGAGAGGAAAAAATAAAAATGGAGATAGTACGTACGTAGAGTGAAATAAATAATGGAAGCACAGAAGGTGACAGATGCAGAGGCAGAAACAAACAAAACTAGGGACTCCAATTAAGGAGACAAATGGGATAAAGTATAAAAATATAGAAGAAGTGGGAACTGAGCCAAAGTTAGAGACTGTGAACTAGGGCGGGGAAGGGAAATACAGAAAGCAGGGAATGACTGGCTTAAGGTAAAGATGAGCATAAAGAAGCCAGAGCGAGTGAGACAATAAGGATGGAAGTAACTCTGAGAGGGGACCAGGGTCTGGAGTATCGGCAAAGCCATAAACAAAGACACAAAGGCACGGTGAAAGGAGGGAAGAAGAGAAGTAACTAAAAGAATAAGAAATTCTATTTTCAAAACACAGGCAAAAATAATTGTATTAGAAGCCCCTTTGGCCAAGGAAGCACAGGTGCCCAGAATGGGGTGGAGGTGAAGGGAAAAAAATAATAGATATCATATTTCTTTCCCATTAAGGGAAGTGAAAAACACTAAGCACAGAAACACCTGTGTAATACACAAGAATCAACTATTGAGCAAAATGAGGACATTATATTTAAGTACTAAGCATGTGGTAGGGATGGTCAATGTTATAGGAGTTTGGAGGCAAAGAAGGCCAAGGGACACTGGTAAATTTTTCATTTAAAAAACCTTGAACTAGGGATCAAAGGGGAAACAATTTTCCACAGTAGCTGAGACATGTAGAGAACTGTAGAGATGGCTGTCTATTCTTGGTCCCTCTAACCCTCTTCGTGGATTTGACCTTAGTGAGGGAAGTTTTGGGGCCCAGACCACCATCACATATAATGCCTTACATTGCTCTTCTTGGACCTGGTCCTGGCATCAGAAGATGCCACCTAAACCCCAAATGGGTCATTTTTAGCGTTCAGGGCAATAATGGTACTTCCTACGTCTGGTTAATCCATTCTGTTCTACCCCAAAACATCTTCATCCATAAATCATCCACATATCCTTCTAGGCCTAAGTCAAACACCACCTGCTGCTCCTCTAACTACATGAAACTAATTAAAGTGTGGCACTTAAAGTTTCTGGGCCATTTTCTCAACATGGAAGTCCACAAATTGTTGTTAGTTTCCAATTCTCTGGAAGATACAGAGGGTTGGGACATTCAGCCTTTGTTTCATCGTTCTTCTATTTGAAAAGGTTAGAAAACTAAAACTATTTTCCCAGGTTCCCTTGCAGCTAGAGTTCAACATAAATTAAATTCAGTCAAATTTATACCTGTGAGATTTAGAAGGGGGGAAGAGGTGAAGGCCCTGAAAACACCAGGCACTGCTTTTCAGTTTTCCAGTTTCCTGAATATTTTGACAGGCAATGGGGTATTTACAGTGGTACCTTCTTAATTCCAGTTCCTTTTTTTAGCTCTACTGGCAGCGTTAGAGGGTGTAGCTGCTCTAGAGAGCCCAAGTCATTCTGAGAGATATTCCTGAAAACTCAGTCTAGAACGTGAGCTTTGACTCTTCTGCTACTTTTTTTAGTACCTAATTTCCTGCATTAAATTCTGCTTAAAATATTTTGATTATCTTCTCTTTCCTCACTGATATACATTCTGATACAAACATCTATAGCAGTTTGGAAACTCACTTGTAAGCGAATGATAATATACTGCTGTATGCCGTAGTTAATTACACATGGGCTGCATGTGTTTTCTTGCCTTTGGAGTTGTAAGTTCATCAGTACACCATACCATATAGGACGGAGCCAAAAATACAAAGCAGGATAGCCACAAAAATGAGTTAAATGACTGTATTCAGTTCTCAAAATAGGGTCCCAGGCAATACAAAAATTACCTAAACTGTTTACTTCTTGTTCTTCTCATGGACCATTCTTTCTCTACTCTTCAACCAACAATTAGATAGGGGAACTAAATATTCTGATGCATCATACCATTTCCAATTTGTTAATTTTGTTCCTTATTTACGTGCTTTGTTAAGGTTAGGGGTGGGGTGGAGGGAGGAGAAGCCTCGCTTTGGTGTGTATTTATGGGTTTCTATTATCCCTGAGATCTTTATTCCAATGACCACAGTTACCTGAGAATGGGGTTTCATATACCAGTTTGTTGGTGGAGAAGCCTTTATGCTGATATGAAATAGGTAAACAAGGATCAGGCTGGTACTTTGATAGTAGTGCCAATGCATAACGTAATAAAAACGATGCCAAAAGGCTTTATTGTTATTGGCTATTTCTGCAAGTCTCATCATAATTTCTGCAATTAACATATTTGTATTTGTAAAATATAAACCAGAACTAAAAGGAGATCATAAGCTTGAGTTTTGTAAGCTGCTTCTACCCACAAGCCTTGGGAATTTTGAGACATTTTAGCTATTTTGTGATGCAGTTATTATCCTCTTCAGGCTTCAGCTCACAAATATGGAGCTCATTTCTGGTTTTGTTACCCAATTTGCAAATTATCTTGCTCTTAATCATTATCAATTAGCAAAGAAAGCAGCGAAATATTTTTGTTAGTATTAATTTTCTTTCCCCTGTATTACACAATTCCTTGTTCATTCCAAGTATTTGCCTAAGATATGCAAAAATAAAGTAATGAACCTTGAGAAAGTTAAAAACGACCCGTATACCAATTCACTGTTGAAGACCAGTCCTAGTCTAAAACAAAAACAAGAAACATCACAGTGTATAAAAATGCCACTCTTCAGTCCTGTATGTGGTTTTCAAATTGTATGACCAAGAAATATTTTTCATACCCCTCCATTCCTCTACCTCCCACTTGGTCCCACTCTGCAGAGGTCCACATACCATTATTCCAGCACTTAAACACCCGCCTGGCGAATTTATATTTGATTTTTCCCCAAATGCCCATACACCCATGCCATGTAGATGCAACTGTTACCGAAAGAAGGTGTGTATTGCAGTAAATGCCTGGACGGTCTATGTGGACATGTGCTCTTGATGGCATCATTACTTAACTGCGTTCTCCTTTAGCTCAGCACTAATTTCTTGACCTTTTTCTTTAGTGAGGGTATTACTGAAACACACAAGTCTTGCATCCTTTCATTTAGTGAGAAACTACTGTATTTATAATTAAGAAACAGGAAAGCATCAGGAGGAGGCAACCATTTCCAGTTGCCTTGTGTTCCTCTCAGAAAGGGGCTGAGCCCGTCAAAGTGAAGCCAGATTTTTAACCAAGAGGGCCCCTACCCTACAGACAAATGAAACACGCATTTCAATCCTTAATTGATTCTTTTACTTCCTGCGTGCTAACCACAAGGATTATGGAGATGCAGAAGTATAGTTCCAACCTTCAAGACCTCACAGTCTCCTGGGGGAAACAGATACATCAATACATCTGCCCTGCTCTGTGATACTTCCTGCCTCACAGGCACCCGCAGTGCACTCTGGGAGGATCGAGCAGGTGCAACCAGAAGACGAGCCTTGAACATGTTCTCAGTAAATATGTGAACTTCTCTCAAAATGTGTTGCAGTGGCAGTGGAGGACAAGTTGATGTCATTATATTCCTTTTAGAGAGGGAAAAAAAAATCCTGAGATTCAGAAAAAAAAAAAAAAATGGAAGTAAACTTTTCCACAGCCATCATATAGAGCTGAGATTAGAACCGTTTCTGAAGGCACAGTGACTCAGCCCAGCAAAATAGATGTGCTGTTCCAGCATTGCTTGGCAAAAAGCCCTCCTTGCCATGAGTAGAAAAGATGCTACATCTTGTTTCATATTCAAATTATGTTATATAACCCAGTTGGAATTCACTGAAACTATGTTCTCATTTCAATCCAGACCCTTTAGGGACACCTGGAAGTGAACTGTGGGCAATGGACCACCTGTTTTTGCGTTTGGCGTTTCCTTTCCAAAGGCAGCTCTTCCTTTTGACTCCCCTATTTGTGTTAAGGTGGCTACCATTTCCTGCTATACAGAAGCAAAAGGTCAGAATCAACTGTGAGGCTTTTTCTTTATTCCTCCTACTCCTATCTACTCATAACGCAAGTTTTACTCATTCTTTCTGAGTGTCACACACCCAGAAATACACTTATCTTCTTTTCTATCTCCTGCCCCACCATTCACATAACATCCTGACTCTACCAATGGCATCCCTCCTACTTGCCCATCTCCATGCTTTCCTGATTTACACTGTCTGATTTGTCTTCCTACATTTTTTCCTGTCATCAATTAATCATCCACCTCATGCCAAAATCTTAAACTCTGTCTTCTTCCTAAAAGAAAATAATCTTAGCCCAATCCCTACCAGCTTTCCAGGCTCATGTCCGCTGGTCCCCTTCTCAATTCCTGACCCAGTCATTTCCTCATTCTTGTCCATATTCACCTGGAGTTCCCACAGTTCCATTGTGGATCATGCCACCGGCCCTTCCTGGATTACTTTACATCTACCTTTTCAAATCCGTCTCTCTGACTCCATCTCAGCCTCTTGAAACCTCTCCTGATTGCTCCAGCTAATCACATTTTTCTTCTACTCTGAACTCTCAAATACCTTAGAAGCCATACCCTTAATTGGTACCTCACCTTAGCAGGCTTGGTTGGGAAATACTATCTCTTTACACCTATATGTCAGATATTCCCAAGTATTTATTGAGGGCTTCATACATGCCAGTCATCGTGAGAAAATGTCTTTCTTACTTATTATCTTAATAAAATCTTGCAAAATTCTCATGAGTATCCCATTTTCAGATGAGAAAACCAAGGTTGAGAGGAAATAGATAAATCCCTGCAGGACTTAGAGCCACACGGCTAGTTAGCAGTGAATCTGGACTGGGAGTTCAGGTCTATCAGACGGCAGTTCCATGCAGTCTCCCTTGTGGTTTTATACTGTAAGCGCTTTGATAAAAAACAAACAAAAAACCCAAAAAACCCCACTATGCCTAGGACCTCTTTAGAACTCATCAGCAGTTAACATAGAACAAATCCTTAATGGATATACATTAATTAATTGTGTCATTTTAAGGATGCTCTGTAACCTCAATTTTTTATTAACATCCTTGCATTTTTTAATTGAAATATACTTGATGTACAATATTATGTGAGTTTCAGGTGTACTGCATAGTGAAATGATCATCGCATACATTACAAAATTATCACCACAGTAAGTCCAGTAACCGTTGGTCCCCATACAAAGTTACTAAAATGTTATTGATCAAATTCCTTCTACTGTATATTACATCCCTGTGACTCATTTACTTTAAAACTGGAGGTTTGTACAACCTAATCCCCTTCACGTGTTTCAGTCCCACTCTACACCTCTTTTTCACAACTGCCCATTTTTTCACCGTATCTATGAGTCTGGCTTTGTTTTTTTCTTTTGTTTTGTTTTTTAGATTCTCCACATAAGTGAGATGATACAACATCTGTCTTTCTCTGTCAGACATACTTCACTTAGCATAATACCCTCTAGATCCATCCATGTTTTCACAAATGGCAAGATTTCATTTTTTATGGCTGAATAATATTCCATTGTATATATATATATATATATATATATATATATATATATATATACACACCACATTTTTTATCCATTCATCTACTGATAGACACATTTGGGTTGCTTCCAAATTGACTACTTTAAAGAATGCTTCTAGAAACATGGGGTTGCATATATCATTTCAAATTAGTGTTTCTGTAACCTCAATTTTAAGAGAAAGAATAACAGTGGCGTTTAAGGCAACTACAGGCTCTAAATGTCCAGCTACATCTAGAGTCTGCAAGAGTACACACCTGTATTCATTCCTAAGAGAAGTGTAAGAATGCAGATTTGTCCATTGTTGGGAGAGGGAAGATCTTAGAAACCACTTCTGTAAGTGAGCAAAGAGAAGCCTCAACGTGTGTCTCCCAGCCCTTTCCTCCTTGCCATTAGATTTAAGGTTAGGGTGTTGGCACACATCCTTCAGTTTACGCTTTGACATAGAGGATAGTGACACCAAGACTGTGAATTTATATAGAACAGCTCTTTGCAAATTGCTTCTCTGCAAAAACCTTCTGCCATTTTTCTCCAAAGCAATTAAGCCATCCCAAGTGGCCCCAGTGAGAAGTAGTGACCTATTATGTGGTCATTGTGCCAGAGAGGAGTGGGAAATCCCTCTTGAGACAAATCTCCTTTATCTGTAGAAAATTCTTCATTATCCCAGGTTAGAAATAGGAGCATCAAGCATCTGGGGTTCCTCAAAACACTGAAGAGAAATATGACTTGCTTCAAGTCTGAAAAGTTCATGTCTGCACAGCCAGTGATTAAGGAAATTTTCTGTAAAACTCAGAGGTTCTGTGAAGATTCTGGGTACTAAGAATGTCAGTCTCTGTGATGAAAGATAACTAGAGTCAAGTTAAAGAATAATGTTTGCATCTTTACTGTGTGGGTGCAAGAAGCTATACCCCAGTAGAGTTAGCTAATATTATGCAGGCTTTGAAAAGAGACGTTTTTGTGACTAGGATAACCTAGGGAGAATAAAAAAGTCTGATTTGATGAAAAGCCTCTGGTAAAATTAGAACCTGTTTCTATGCTTTATTCACGGAAAATAGAAAGTAATGAAAATTGAAAGAGTGGCAGAGGAATCTTGCAAAAATCTTGACAAGATGGTAATCTAGAATTCAATAGAGCTGATTTTGTCTTTCTCTGTGGTTTCATCAATTTTTCCCTCATCCTTTCCATTTCTTTTTCTTTCTGTCTCTCTCAAATCGAGACACATTTCTTAGTACATTCATTATATGCATAAAAGCAGTATTTTCAGGGAGTGCACGTAAGCTTTTAAAGAAGAGACTCTTGCATTGAACAATGGGCAGACTATGCTCATCAACAACCCATCAACAAACAGTTACTATCTGGTGCGAACTCTTAATTCAAGGAGCAGAGTAAGGTTCTACAGAGAGGGGAAGTGGTTCATTTTAGGAAAGCTTCAAGGACCTAGCCTGGCAGATGGCATTTGTCTGGGTATCATGATTTAGAAATGGTTTATTATATCAAGAGCCAGGTATAGAACCTGGACACCAGCGTGTTTAACATGGGGGGGCTAAGAAGGGACTGAAGCCAGAGCACAAAGCCAGACTGGAGTGTGTTACCCACAGAAGACAGTTAATGTCAATGTCAGGAGCCATGGAATTACCTATTTGAATCAGCACAGCATTCATTCATTGATTCAACTAATGGGTGCCTTATTCTTTGTGCCCCACAGGCTTCAGAGTGTAAATACAGGCTAGACCAGACTCGGTAGACCAAACCAGACTCTAAAGTCAAAGCTGGGGGTACAAAAGAAAAAATCAAGAGAGAAAAGTGAGCTGCAGAAGTCTTAATCCAGGGCCCTCAGAAAAACACCTGGAGGTTGCTGTTGAATCAACCACACTATTAAGTGGTCTGCTTATTTTAGAGGATGAGTGTCTGATCACCGGGCAGGTTTGGGATGGGCCAGGGGTTCAGTCTGATTCTGAAGCTAGGAGCAACCCAGGTCACTGAGGACCTTTCCTCTTGTTGCCCAGTCTAGCATAAGAGAAGAAATAGTATCATGGAAATGTGTGGAACTTCTCACAGTGGTGTTGTAAGGGGTAGTGGTAATTATAGACATGAGGCATCTAGTACAGTGCCTGTTGAATAGTAAAGTACTCAGATATTCCAAATATGCATGGATGTCGAAGGAAGACCTGTTTTACGTTAGACCCTTGGGTCCCTATTTTAGTCTCCATCCCCAATTCATCTTCACGCTTCACTTATGCTACATGGCTTTTGTTTTATAACAACGTATATATGGCTTTGCAGGTGAGGTTAGATAATATTTTTAAGTTAATGTTTTATCTCTTTCATGGTCATAAATGTGCAAGGAAGAGCATGCCCTGATGAAATGCTTGTTTTCCAGAAGAAAGTCTTATGTTCCAATTACTTTCTTCACTCTCAGGGTAGTTTGGGAGAGTACCCTGTTTCTCAGGTGGTCTGAGTCTGGACATACTCTCCTTGAGCCCATCTGATGCTTCCTCACACAGCCTGGGGGTCTTGTGCATGAGCCCGTGGCAGGTGTAACAGATCCTGGAATTCTATCACAGGCCAGGTTTTCTTGGCCACAGTGTAAGCACCTGTGTGTTCATCTAGAGGAATAAGAGTAGTGCATTGTCATTGTTACTTACAGGTGTATTTTCCTCCTATGGGCTACCATGCGACCTTTTGCCTAGAAGCACAATTAATGTCTCCTTACAGATGTATGGAATAGGCCTTTCACCCATCATTTGTCCTCAAGATAAACTCTTTTTTTTTTGAAAATTGAGTTGCTGTTTCAGAGATATCCTTCTGTATCATCTTTGGTATAATATTTAACCTCTCTGAGTCACAGTGTCTTCATCTGTAAACCTGGCAAAATAGTACCTTCCTAATAAGTTTTTTTTCAGACTCACAAGTATATATAAGTTGTTTTTAAAAATCAAGGGATCCGAGGGTGCCAAGACCATTAAATGGGGAAAGGACAGTTTTCAACAAATGGTGCTGAGAAAACTGAATATCCCCATGAAAAGGAATGAACTTGGTCCCTTATCTAACACCATACACAAAAATTAACTCAAAATGGATCAACACCCAAAATGTAGGACCAAAAACTATAAAACTCTTAGAAGAAAATATGGGACAAAATTTCATGACAACATTGGATGTGGCAATTATTTCTTGGATACGATGCCCAAAACACAGGTAACAAAAGAAAAACAGACACACTGAATTTCATGAAAATTTTAAAATTTTGTGCATCAAAACACACTATCAAGGCTTCCCTGGTGGCGCAGCGGTTGGGAGTCCACCTGCCGATGCAGGGGACACGGGTTCGTGCCCCAGTCCGGGAGGATCCCACCCACGTGCCGCGGAGCGGCTGGGCCCGTGAGCCATGGCCGCTGAGCCTGCGCGTCCGGAGCCTGTGGAAAAAAAAAACAACACACTATCAGCAAAATTAAAATTAAACACACAGATTGGAAGAAAATTTTGCAAACCATATGTCTGACGAAGATTAATATCCAGAATATACTTAGAATCCCTCAAACTCAACAACAAAAACAAACAATCCAATTCATAAATGAGCAAAGCACTCAAATAGACATTTCTCCAAAGAAGATATATAAATGGCCAATAAGCACATGAAAAGATCCTCAACATAACTAATCATTAGGAGATGCAAATCAAAATTACAATGAGATAATAAATCACATTAATATGGCTACTATCAAAAAAAGAAAACAATAAACAAGTGTTGGCCAGGCCGTGAAAAAAAATTGGAACCCTTGGACACTGTGGGTGGGAGTGTAAAATGGTACTGTTACTGTACAAAAAAAGAAGTACAGCAGTTCCTCAAAAAATTAAAAATAGAATTACCATATGATCTAGCAATTCAACTTCTGGGTCTACACCCCACAGAATCGCAAGCAGGGTCTTGAAGAGATATTTTTACACCCTTGTTCATAGCAGCATTAACAGTATCTAAGATGTAGAAGCAATGGAAGTATCCATCAGTGGAAGAATGGGAAAGCAACATGTGGTATGTACACATGTAATTGAATATTATTCAGTCTTAAAAACAGAAGGAAATTCTGACATATGCTTCAACATGGAAGAAACTTGAGGACATGCTAAGTGAAATAAGCCTGTCACAAAACAGACAAATCTGCCACTCTTATATGAGGTACTTAAAATAGAGACAGAAAGTAGAACGGTGGTTACCAGGGGTCGGGAAGAGGAGGAAATGGGAAGTTATTGTTCAATGGATAGGGAGTTTCAGTTTTACAAGCTGAAAAGTGTTCTGAAGATGGATGGTGGTGACAGTTGCACAACTTTATGAATGTACTTAACAGCACTGAACTGTACGCTTAAAAACAGTTGAGATGTAAGTTTTGTGTTACCACAATAAGAAAAAATTTTAAGCCCAAGGGATCCATGAAGTAGAAAGCCATCTCGCTTGGAATAATCTGGAGACTTGAGGATTGACTGGAGGTATGAGGTTGAGTCTTGGAACTCTGTAGAAGAACCAGAGTCCCTTTGTCTCCAGTGGCTACTTGAGTAACCCTTGTCCTATGTCTTATGTTACCTAGAAAAACAGAATTGCAGCATTTAGTCTCTGTGTAAGGTATGCAATTAGCATAAAACATGGCTCTTGGCCTCAAGAAGGTCATAGCTCAGTTGAGGAGAGAAAATCATACTTTCTTTCCTAGTTCCCTTCAGCTCTTCTGTCTTGTTTGGCTGCCTTAAAGAAAGTCTCAAGCCTTGTAAAGTTTGACCTATTTTTCCTAGGAAGAAGCCTGCAGATCACTGGTAGCAACTATTACTCTTGCTAAACTTTCTCAAATAATGGAGGAAAATGTAGAGTGTGAAGTAAAACAAACCCCAAGCTAAATGGGGAGCCCCAAAGCCAGGCCATGTATAAGCTCATCCTTTAGGGCTGAGTTCTCAGTCTCCTGGACTGACTCACCAAAAGGGTCTTGTCATAAAATGAGGCATCTTTGCTTTTCCAGTAATTAACTTTTAAAATCTTCCATTCCCCCGCTCCCTCTTTTTTTTTCCTACCTAAAACCCTTATTTCCAAAGCTTTGTTGAGGCTCTGGAAAAATTGATGTCAGTAGTTTAGGGACCCAGTGTTTAGTGCTTCTTTCTTTCCTTTGATTCTCCCTTAATCTAAATAAGAAACAGGAAATTTACCTGTAGGAAAGTCAGCGCCAAGAACATTGCTGTGCGAGCTTCTCTTTGCATCCTTTCAAAGAAGGGACTTCACAACATCATATATGAAACTTGAGAGAAATCAAAAGCAAATGAACTGGGTATACAAACTATGGAGGCTTTAAATTTTGAGGGTCTCTGATTTGGAGATCTCAAGCCTAGATTAATTAAAACCGTGGAGCGTTTGTGGAACCATCAGGGTAGTTTACATAGGGAGGGGAATGGACAAGAATGGGAGCTGGGGAATATACTTTTTCTATTGCCCAGCTCCACAGCTTTTTCTAATTTAATAATCCAGTTATGTTAACTTTCAGTGGCTTTCTCTTCCCACCGCACCACTTCTCTTCTTTCCCTTGCCTCCCCCTTCTTTCTTTCTCTTCGGGTTGTTTCCATCTGTAACACCGGCAATAATCACCGTGGTATTGTTGGCTTAGGCAGTTTTGAAGAGTCAGAAGTGTGCTGTAATTGAAGAGTTCATTACCAAGATCAGCTGGTTTCCTGATTACAGTGGCAAGGTGAAATATTTATCCTCACCAAAAAGCTCCCGTGCAACCATTTCCAAAGTCACCCACTTTTCACTCTTTTCTCATTCGAACCCTGATGAGCTTGTCAGCAAAATTAAAGGTATGTCATTCACATCGTGCCTGCATTGCAAAGGACTATAAACCTGCCAACCTCTTTGATGAAATAAAAGGGTTTTATTTATGATTCATGTAGGAATATGAGGTTATTTTTATTCCGTCAGTACACTAATAATCAGACGAGGGCTCGGGAGATGAGGATCCCAACTGACAGGGAAGGTTCTGATGAAGGGGAGCCCTCTAGGGTGTTTGCCCCTCTTTGTAATCTCCTTTCTAGTGTGAGGTTATGAGCGTGGCAGAGTGTGAGCCAGCTATAAGGATTGGCTGCAGGAACAAAGACAGTTGCAATCCAGCAGGACTGGGGTTGCCATTCGATGAAGGGGAGGAAGAAAAAAAAAAAAAAAAACGCAGTCCCTTCAATGAAAAAAAGTTTTTCTCCGGCCTCAGGTTAGCAATTTGGAGCCTCCCCAGGTTCCTGTGATGTCTCCAGTTCAAAAGATAGCCGATCTTCCAGTCTGCACTCCTACTGGGCATTCTAGCCAAAGTTAAAAAAAATAATAATAATATAAAAAGAGAAGTAAAAGAAAGAGAAAGGAAGAAAAGCCAGTTGGCCAGGTTCCTTCCACAAGCATTAACCATTTGTTCCTGCCACCCTATGTCCTTGGCTAAGGTGATCTGACTTAAAGGCAAACAAATGTGGCTGAGTATATTTCAAAGGACACCCTTGCCTTGTTATTTCAAACACTCCCATAATTTGAGGTCCCTTTCATCTTTGTTCCTGCTCTAGGAAGTGCTTGGAAGTTATTTTAATTCAAGTTCGGGGTAAATTCTCATTCCTACCCATTTCTCCCATTGAGATGACCTCAAGCAATTCTGACTAAAAAGTTATCACTGCATGAACTGGGCAGCATTGAGACCTGTGATTTGCTCAACAGTGACATCTCGGCAGAGAACACAAAGGATACGATGAAGTACAAGAAAGTTCACTGGAGGAAGGAAAATAATACGAATCCTCTATTCAATAAGCAGTCAGGAAAATGAGGTGCTTTTTCTTAAAGGTTAAGTAAGTGAAAAGTAAATTTAAAATGGCAGGATCTGTTCAGATGAGGTAAGGGTGGCTGCCTGAGGGGACCCGCTGCAAGAGTAGTTTTTATGACAAAGTGCCAATCAGTGTTATCTGCAGGTATTTATGTATATGTGTGTGTGTCTTTCTAGAGAAGTTACACCAGCAGGGGCACTGGTTTGGAAAGCAAGTGTCCTGGCTGTTCCTTCAGATCTGAGATTTCGGTTCTCCAGGGTTTGTCTTCCTCGCTCTATAGGAAAGGGCACCTTTTCCAAGGATTTGTTTGCAGCATGGTTTGAAAGACGCCAGAACATTCTTCCAGGGCAGCCAATTATCTGGAAGTGTTCTCTCCAAAAGTAAAACCCTGGCTGCACCCCAAAGTAATCACGGCCTGAGCTGTACATCCTGTGAGAAGGCATAAATGAAGCTTCAGCCCAGGATGCCTGCTTGACCACTTGGGACACATGGTTGAAGTTTCACCTGTTACCCTGGGATATTAGGAAAATCGGAGAAAAATGTTTTTCTCGGGAACTGTCTAGTGAAAATCATTAATCTCTTCAGAGAGCCAATTTTTTCTTTCAATTTTCAACATGTAAGTTAATAAGGGAACCCCTTAGTTTGAGAGAAATGGCATGTTTGAAGGAGACTTTGCTGAAAGCCCAGGAATCCTGTATCCTAGTTCTTGTTCCACAGCTCAGCTTCTGTGTGTGCCTCACGTACAGCATCTCTAGAACAAGATTCTCCTAGCCCCTCGCTTGTCTGTTTAAGTGGCAAACGAGATTTTGGGTGTGAGTGTTTGGGAAAGGATAAAGCTTGATACAGGGTCGAGCTGTTTTAAGTGTGAATCTCTACGCTCAAAAATGGGCTCTGTAGTAGTGTGTGCCAACCAGCCTTAGGTCTGGGCTCTAGAAAGGGTTTCTCATCTAAGATAGGAGCTGTCATTTCTCTTGCTGACTTTGGATGGGGAAGGACTGTGGGAATGGTGAGGCCCACACAGGCAATTGTTACATTTTCCTCAGCATCCCTCACAGGCTCATGTTAGAGAAAACAGCAGCCAAGTGGTCACAGTCCGAACAAAGCAGGAGAATTCCTGAACCCCAGAATATTCTAGAATGATCTAGTTCGCGGGGTCCAGAGATTCCAAGGCCTTATTTATTTTCATAAAATTTACACAAAAATCAGGCGTCCTTCATCTTGTAGGCACTAGAGAACTGACAAAGTAATTGCTATGGAAGTAGTTAAGAAATTATAGCACTTCTCCAGTCCCAAATAGTGATCATTACATCCAGCCTCTTTCACCATGGCAGAGAAAAGCCTGAGATATGAGAGGAGGTGGCCCTGTACCTTCATTTCCCACAGCCAGGAAGCACACCTGCCCCAGTGCCAGGAGGTAGAGCAGGTAACTCCTCCGTCAGCCCTAGATTTCATTTTCATGGAGCAGGGAGGTTCATTATACTCCCTTTATCAGCAGTGAGGTTTACAGCTGAATCCATAAGAGATATCCGTGTGAAACACGAGCTGAGAGAGAAGCACTGCGTCTCACCATTAATAAGCCCTCTTCTGGGATCCGGCATTAGCGAGATTCAGCGGATCATGGAGCACAGGGGTATCATTTTTACATGATTACTCTAAATTCTTAAACCGGAGGCTTAAGAGAGAGGCTTCTCACAAAAGCAGCCATGGGAATTGTTGAGTGATTGGTACAACACTTGCAGTGGGTTAAACCACTTCAGGTAGCTCCACTTGTGGGACTTACAGCCAGGTATTTGGCACCCTGCTTTCCGAGGGAAGGAGCAAGGGAGCAGAAGCAAGTAAAGGGATATCACGGGGGAAGGGGCAAGGTTTACTCCGTTAGCCGTGGTGGGCTCCTGCTTCATTAGCCGCTCCTGCAGCCCTGCACGCCCTCCTACCAGCCCTGCTCTATGCGCCTGGTTTCTCACCAGTTCCGTGTTTGGGATTATCTGCTTTTCGATCACTAACGCCGCTCCTTGTCTTTAAAGAGGCTGACACTTGTCTCCAGATACACTCACCTTCTTCCTTCTCTGAGAAATGAGAGGCCTGGTTAGAATGACTGGTTCAGACAACCTGGAAACTGCCCTCTCGGCATGCAGGCTTCCATTTTCTAAAATAACATGGATTTTCAGAAAAGAAAAGCCTGATACTACTTCCTTTCTTTTATTGGTCCCAAACACCAATGACTCCTGTAATCCACTGAGAAAATCTTCTCTGAGGTAATGTGCCGAATATACTAGATGATACTCCACGAAGCCCCTCTGTCCATGCATCGACTGAAGTTAGATTCCACCCGCTCGGAACGAGAGCTACCTGCCTCCATTCAGAAGAAGCCAACGCTCAAAACAACGGCATTTTCTCAGAGGAAATGTGATGCATCCTTCTGCTTTGCCTTTGAATGTAGGAAGGCCCAGGGACCAGACCAAAGGCTCACCACACCGTCAGTGTTTGAACTCTAAAGATGCGTTTTGTATCTGACTGCGTGGTACAATTATTTGAAGCCTCATTTTGCTCTTAATCACAGTGGGTTGTGTGCTATTCTCTCATTGTTTCAAAGGTCGGTGTCACCTCCCACGCTGAGAGACTAAGCTGTTGAAGGGTAGAGACTGTGCTGTACACTTCTCTGGAACACCTGGAGGCTTCTAACACAGCCCTGGCCATATCTGACATGCTAAAAACAGACTGACTGACTTCAATGGAAATGCGATCTGCATTTTTAGGCTCCTTCTCCCAAAGCCACTGACACCTATTTGAAAAGTGTTTTCAAAATGTTTACATCTGTCTGAGATCTAGATATCCACACTGTTATGGACTGAATCGTGTCCTCCCAAAATCTGCAAGTTTAAGCCTTAACCCCATTGTGACTGTATTTGGAGATAGGGCATTTAAGGAGGTAAATAAAGTTAGTGAGGTCATATGGGTGGGACTCTAATCCAATAGGACAAGGTGTGGTCTTAAAAAGAGAAAGAGACACCAGAGACCTCTCTCTCTGTGCACATGCTCAGGGGAAATGCCAAGTGAGGATATAGCAAGAAGCTGGCTTACTGCAAGCCAGGAAGAGAGACCTGAGCAGAAGCCAACTCTGCTGTTACCTTGATCTTGAACTTCTATTCTCCAGGACTGTGGCAAGATACATTTCTGTTGTTTAAGCCACCCAGTCGATGATATCTTGTTATGGCAGCCCAAGCAGACTAAAGCACACACCTACCCATTTTACAAAAGATTCAGAAAGCTGAGTGGTCACACAGTGACAAAGCCAGGGTCAAAATACACATCTGCTCTCACATTGTGCTCACTTCACTCTCTCATGTTGCAGTTGAGGAGTGTGGAAAATACTGGGAGAGAATGGAAGGGAATTGAAGTGTACAAATGAAATCTTGATATTAAACCATACTGGGTTTCTTTTGTTATCGTCTCCTTTGCTTGTCGATTGATCTGAGATACAGCAGCCTTTGGAAACCTATTGACCTGCAGATAGTGGGAAGGGAAGGGAAGGCTCATGGCTTCTTCTGGAAGTCATATAGCTTAGCAAGTCTCAAAATCAACTGCAAGAGAAAGTTTTCCATGAGCTCCTGTAAGGAAGCACTCTCTAAAGAGATACTTTGTTCTGTTTTCTCCCAGACCATGCATGTGTATATAACTGAGACAGCTGTTCAGAACTTTTCCCTCATAAAAAATAGGAGGACTGCCAGCTATTAGGACAATAGACTGACAATATGGAAAATAAAATTAATCTTTATACCAAGAAAATTTTCAGATGGATTAAAGACCTACATATAAAAATAAACTATAAATATACTGGAAGAAAATTTAAGTCAATCTTGGTATAATTTTGAAGTAGGAGAGGTCTTTCCACATATGAAGTTGAAGATAGAAATTCCGAAATAAAGTACAGATTTTTACCTCTTAAAAATCAATGTCTGTATGATAAAAAAGCAAACTAATTAAAATATCATAAACACAATGTTTTAATAAATATATGGGAACATATTTGAAATATGTAGCCGTAAAGAGTTAATATATTTATTATGTGAACAGTTCTTCCTAGTTAATAAGAAAAAGAGGAATGTTACAAGAATATAGTGGGCAGAGAATGTGAATAAGTAATTCATAAAATAGGAACTTTAAATGGCAAGTATATAGTTAAGGAAAGGTTCATCTTCTCTATAAGTCAAATAAATGCACAATTAAAAACTAAAAATACTTTTATATCAGAGCATATGGGTAATAGTTTTCTAATTATAATATCTGGGTGGCAAGGGTGTGTTTCCTCACTTTTATAAAGTACTGCTGAGAGGGTAAATCAAGAAACATTTTGGGGGGACATTTAGCAACTTATCAAAAGCCTTAAAATCTATTATCCTTTGACTTGACATTTCTACCACAGAAATGTTCATCACGGGTTTGTTTATAAGGGTAGAACTCTTTGGGAAAATCT
This sequence comes from Tursiops truncatus, assembly GCF_011762595.2. Classification (NCBI taxonomy): domain Eukaryota; kingdom Metazoa; phylum Chordata; class Mammalia; order Artiodactyla; family Delphinidae; genus Tursiops; species Tursiops truncatus. The sequence goes on along the minus strand of NC_047047.1, from coordinate 39,659,000 downwards.
AAATATTCAACATTAAAGCACTGGGTAAATAATCATACGTATGTTTAATAGAATAGCCATTAAAATGGTGATGAAGATGTTATGGATTTGTCCACATGCAAAGACGTTTCTGATGTATTGATAATTGAACAAAACAACCTACAAAGTATATATTAAATATATATATATATATATATATTATGTGTGTGTATACAAAAATTCTAGAAGAATACACAAGCAAGGTTAACAGTTTAGCATGAGTTATCTCTCTGGGTATGAGTTTAGATTACGCTATTTAATTTTTCTTTTTATTCTTCTGTATTTTCTAATTTTCTAAAAGTAATCCCTCTTTTCTTGCAAAACAGCCACAATGAAGAGCATGGGACAAAAGAACAGAGGATATACCTGGAGAAACAATTTTTGAAATGGAAGCAATGAGAGAACTTTTTACTCTATTGGCTGCGTTTCTGAAACCAGTGTTTCTGAAACTGGTCTGAGCATCAGGACCATTGGGAGGCCTCGTTAGAAGTGCAAATTCCAGAGCCCTACTCAGACTTATTAAATCTGGATCTCCGGGACAAGGCCCAGGTATCTACCAATTTAACAAGCTCCCCAGGTGGTGTTTTGGTTTGTTTGTTTTTTTTATTGCTGAGAACTTTGTTCTTTATTATTATTATTTTATTTATTTATTTTTTTGGCCTCACTGCACAGCCTGTGAGATCTTAGTTCCCTGACCAGGGATTGAACCTGGGCCCTTGGCAGTGAGAAAACAGAGTCCTAACCACTGGACCGCCAGGGAATTCCCCCAAGCCTTGTTATGGAACCTCCCTGCTTGTATCTCTCTTCCTTCCTGCTGGCCTCCAACCTTGGATCCTCCCACAGTCTGTTCCCACACATGCGGCCTGCTCCTGGGGCATATTGCCCAGCTCTGGATGGACAGAGACTGTCAGAGATACATGGCCTTTAATATGAGATCCCAGGTGGTTTTTTTGTAGTATAAGAGTTGAGAACTATGGCTGCAGAAATCACCTGGATCCTTTAAGTCTCAGAGTTACTGAATAGCGGCCAGTCATATTGAGTGACAATTACATGCTAAGTAGCTCCTAGTAGCTTCCGTATCAGTGCAGTGACTGCTGGATGTTCACTAAGGCAGGGAGGGGTGCAGCTCAGAGCATCCTGTATGCAAGGAGAAAAGCCCCGCTCTAGCTTGCACCGATCCTTCCTCTCCCCAGAGCTTCCCTCTTCCATGATTTGTAGACCATAGAAATTATCCGGGTCTCTGAGTCTCTGCATGTATCGAATGCCTCAGAGCACTTTCAGCTAACAACAAAGTAGCCATTATTCTTTGGGAAAGAGCTGCAAGGGCTGGAGAAGAAAGAGGCCACTTAGGAACCTGCCAAGGAGGCAAAGTTGGAGTAGAGTGAAAGGAGAGGCATCCAAAAACCTGAAGGTCTCCCAAGGCTGAGGTTCGGTTGGAGTGGATTGAGGGAAAGAGGAGAAAAGGTTCTTTTTAAAATCAGCCAGTTTTCCAGGGGTGTGAGATGCCAAAACTAAGTTTTCCATAAGTTTAAGCACAGGCTCAGCATCTGTCAGCCCTCCAGACTCTGATGATAAAATGATACCCAAAGAGTGTGGTTGTTCCCAAATGCCACAGTGAGTGAGTGCGTCAGTCCATGTCTGGCATTTAATTGCTTTCCTAAATTACCAGCAGGTGGTGCAAGAGTTTCCAAGTCCATGAACTTCCCCTTCACATGGCTTCTGCTCTGGGGAGTCTCTGTCAATAGCCTACCCCTCCTTCTTGTGAGTTTCTCTCATAATCCTTACATGGCTCCTCCGTACTCGAATAATCACAAGGGAACAAGAAGCATCTTTAAAACGCATTTTGTACCTTTTAAAATGTGTTAAATATAAATGTAGAATCAAAGAAACATGCATTAATTATAGAACTGTGTTAAGGAAAAGAGGGGAAAAAAATCCCATCACTAGCAAACCCAGCAGAAACACATAGCTTCCTCCTGTTAGCAAAAGAGGAATGAAGAAATTTAACAGAAACCTTTAGGATTTAATGCCCTTTACCTACCACTAAGAAGACTGTGAATAGGGATTTGGGAAGGGGGCTGGTGTTGGGGAGGGGATTAAATTAGCCCCCTGGGAAAATCTAAAGGAAAGAGAGGACGCAAAAATGGCCACTGTCTGAAGTGCAGTGGAAGCTTCACTGGTTAATATAAGTGAGGGAAATTTTCTGATTGGGAATTCCCGGAAGTGTTGTTTTGGAATATTTCAGGCCAAGGAAGAGTGATGAAAGACTGTTTTCGAAAGCATCAGGCAGTTAGGGGGAGATTCAGCAGTGCCTAGGGTCTGTGCTAAGACACAGCTGGGAGCGTAAACGACTAAGGCTTGAGTTTGCTTGTGGTGGGATGGAAACCAACATCCTCTAACTGAGAGGGAAACTTTGACAAAGTCTCAGGTCAGGGATGCTGTGGCGTTCCTGGATCTCAGGCATCTATAGGAGAGGGCAGAGTTAGAAAGAGAATGGTAGTGAAGTTGGGACTTTGAATGTCCACACATCACATACAAGAATTCAGACGTGAAGATAGTTATCACCATCTCGTGCTTTCAGTTCATGGATTCAAATGGGGAATCAAATAGACATGAGATTAATGCAGTTGAGAACATTCGTATATCTCCAAGCTTGAAAATGACAGTAGGGTCTCAGACAAACAGAATTCTGAAGGAAAAAGAAGGAAAATGATAGTTTAGCTCATAAGGCAGAATGTAGCTCATGCTGAATGAATCTGCTTTTTCTGGAGGTCTTTGCATTTTCAGGGACCTTCTTCACAGACCCTTTCCAGGACAGCCTTATTGTTTCTGAAATTGCTAACGACTCTAGAAAACCCATCTCTCAAGACCCTGATCAAGACCTTGATACGTTGGGTGGCTTTGGGCAAGCTATTGAAACTATATGAGCCATTATGTTTGAGGCTACAAATGTAGATAGAGTCTCCCACCCATTATGAAAAATTGGACGTTACTCTGAAAACAGTGGTTAAAAGGAATAGACCATATACAAATATGGAGAGGGGCATGAAATCAATTCTATTATATTCGATTCATTTGCTGAAACGATATTGTGTACATAAACTTGTTTGAAAATGCAACTGAAACATTGTTCACTACTTGAAATTAGTGCTTGTGACAATTCAGGATATGCTGATTGTCACTGAAGATGACTGTGGGAACATATGGAAGTAAAATGTGCTAGTTGATAAGTAGGTGCAGGTGACGTATGGCAGCTAATGAGACAATAGAATGTGTAATTGGAAAATGTACTACCCTGGTAACGGAATTACATCACCATCCATAATGAAGGGACCAAGATTGTACATCAATAGTTAGTCTTCCAACATGTGTTAATTCCTGCACAAATATACTGATGGAAGTAGGAGCCCAGCAAAATGTCGACAAACATATGCTAAGAGAAGTATTAAGCAAAAGCAGAGATAAAAGGCCATTTTCTTGTACCAAATGACTTACTTGTCCCAATGCTCTCTCCATTTAAGAGTGGTCTCTCTAGCTTCATCTCCTATTGTTACCTTGTTCCTTAGAGGGAGAGGTATTTCTCCTCCTCAAAAGATTGAATGTTACTTGAGAGTATTTCTCCTCCATAGCACATATCAGCATCTAACAAATTACATATTTTGCTTCTTTACATATTTCCTGTCTCTTCCCACTAGAATGTAAATCACAAGAAGCAAAGGTCATTGCATATTTTCTCATCACTGTGTCTCTAGTGCTGAAAACAGTATCAGATACATAGTACATGCTCAATAAATAATTTTTATACTACCTCTCTGAATCTTTAGACTTCCCTCTTTCTAAAGATAAGCTTAAGTATTTATATTAAATGAATAATTCTCTCCCAAAGCTGTATTGAAAATCCCTCTTCCTTCTTTTCTCTACCTCACTAAAGTGATCTGCTCTTGACCAACCTCCCCACTCCCACCATCAAAGCTGTTTTACTCCTTGCACTTCACTCAAAGAGCTTTCTCAAATCTGACTTACAAGGTCAAGAGGCCTTTCTGTAGCCAATAGCCTATGCAACCCCTCTGCCACATGTGGCCCTGTTGATTACTGCCTTCCTCTTGAAATTTCCTTTCTTTCTTGTCTTCAATGGCTCTGCATTATCTTGTTGCTTTCCTATTTCTTCCAAGGATCTCTCCCCCCATCTCCATAAACCAAACTGTGCGTATTTAATGATGGCTTGAATGTGTGGTGCGGAGTGGGGGGCAGTGATGGTGTTTGCTCCCTCTTTATGTCTCTTATTCTTCCTTCGTCTAAGTGCTGCCTCCTCCACTGTTGGGCACAATAAAAGGAGATCCCTCTCTATATATTCTCCATCGCTTTTGTTATCTATTTGGAGGGAAGTGGGAAATGGCTGACAGCTGATAGTTCATATGGGAGTATACTACTAGTTATTCGATTGTGGCCCCTGTAGGATTTGTGCTGTTTGATTAAGAGTATAAGATACTTGATACCTCACTTTTTTATCTGCTGCCAATTCAAGAACAGGAATCCAAACTCTCAATATTGTTCAAATGATGCACCCAAATTCTCACAGTTACAAGGTAGTAAGACAAAACTTTGTTGGAGTGTATAGAACTATGCTGCTATTAAACATTCAGATCAATATATTTTTCGTGTTCTGATATCCTTCTCAATAGTACACCTTTTGAATATGGTGTTTCCTTTATAGCTCTGCCTATAGGAAGAGTATGGGTCATTCAAGACAATTGAAATATTCCTTTTTGTGTGTGACATCTACAGTTCTCATTGAAAACTGAGAACTCTATTTTCTTCATCAGATTCTGTGAGCTTAGGTAATGCAACCCTCTCCCTGAGAGATGGATGCATTCTTTAAGTGCTGACGATATAAACATTTCAAGCTTGCAAGGCTGAACAACAGATTTTAGAACTGTGGTGACTTCCCAAAGTAAGAAGGACTGTGTGATGCTTCTTGGTAATGCCAACTTACAAAGCAGACAATAAAGCATCGTAGTCTCAAGATATTCACAACTAAGATCAATAATTGTGCAGATTTACCAGGATATGATTAACAGCAATTCAAGTAATGTGTATTTTGCATACCATATACCTGTCTGAGAAGAGCAAACTCTATTCTGTTTTGTTGATTAACTTATTGCTTAAAGGATCCCTTTAATGAAGTGTTTTCTGTGGTATAAATATTTTTATTGATATATTTGCAAATTACGTCTTTAATTATCAATATTTATTTGTAATAAAAATGTGTTCACTGAACCCCTGCCAGGTGACAGTAATCTTTGAAGGCTTTCATTAAGATCGTTACTGAATTTTAGCACACACAGGCATCATGTTGGAAAAAGAATGTTCTGATACCTGTTACATACATCTTTTTAAACACAGCGTGTCACCAAAAAATAATCCTCAGACTGCTATGAACTTCTTGATAAGTACCTACGTATTATTATAATTCATTAAAATCATGTTAGCTCTTTTGGTGCTGGTTAAAATGGAGTAAACCTACTATAACTATCACTTCCACGGATTGCAGCCAAAAACTCTAGACTTTGGTGTCAGAGCCAGGAAATCATCACAAGACCTGTGTCCCGAGTTTTTACCCTACGTTTTCTTCTAGGAGTTTTACAGTTTCAAGTCTTACATTTGCCTTTAATCCAGTTTGAGTCAATTTCTGTGTGTAGTATAAGATACGGTTCCAATATCATTCTTTGTATATGCATATCTAGTTTTCTAAACATCATTTATTGAAAAGACTATTGTTTTCCCATTGTGTATTCTTTTTTTTTTTTTTTTTTTTTTTTGTTTGGCGGTACACGGGCCTCTCACTGTTGTGGCCTCTCCCGTTGCGGAACACAACGCGCAGGCTCAGCAGTCATGGCTCACGGGCCCAGCCGCTCCGCGGCATGTGGGATCTTCCCGGACCGGGGCACGAACCCGCATCCCCTGCATCGGCAGGCGGACTCTCAACCACTGCGCCACCAGGGAAGCCCCCATTGTGTATTCTTGATGCCCTTGGTGAAAATTAGTTGATCATGTGTGCTTTGGTTTATTTCTGGGCTCTCTATTTTGTTCCATTGTTCTTTGTATCTATACAAGTATCATACTGTCCTGATTACAATAGCTTTGTGATTTATAACTTGAAGTCAGAAAGTGTAATACCTCCAACTCTATTCTTCTTTCTCAAGATTGCTTTGACAGTTTGGGATCTTCTGAGATTCCATACTAATTTTAGAATTGCTTTTACTGTTTCTATGAAAATGCCATTACAGTTTTGATAGGGATTGCATTAGATCTGCATATCAGTTTGCTAGTATTTTATTGAGTATTTTTGCATCCATGTTCATCAGATATATTGGCCTGTAGTTTTCTTTTCTTGCAGCATCTTTGGCTTTGGAATCAGGGAGATACTTGCCTATAAAATTAGTTTGAAGGTATTCTTTCTACTTCTATTCTTTGCAAGAGTTTAAGAGGATTGGAATTACTTCTCTGAATTTTGGTAGAATTCACCAGTGAAGCCATCTGGTTCTGGACGTTTCTTTGTAGAAAAGTTTTTTTTTTTTTTTATTATTACTTCAATCTCCTTTTTTAAGATTGGTCTGTTGAGATTTTCTATTTTTTCTTGATTTAGTCTTGGCAAGTTGTATGTTTCTAGGGATTTATCCATTTCTTCTAGGTTATTTATCCAATTTGCTCACAAATAATTATTCATAAGAGTCCATTATGATCCGTTTTATTTCTGAGATGTCTGTTGTAATGTCTCCTTTTTCATTTCAGATTTTATTTATTTGAGTCTTCTCTCTTTTATTTTAGTTAACCTAGCTAAGGGTTTGTTGATTGCTTTTTATTAAAAAAAAAAACCTCTAACTTTTGTTGATTTTTTTCTATTTTTTCGATTCTCTTTTTGATATATTTTAGCTCTGATATTTATTATTTTCTTCCTTATGCCAACTTTGGGTTTAGTTTGTTCTTCTTTTTCTGGTTCCTGAGGTGTAAAGTTAGGTTGTTTGTTTGAGATATTTCTCCCTTTTTACTTAGGCTTTCTCAAAAGGAGCATATCTTGTAAGAGCATGAAAATAATTTTCTATCATTCCTTCCTCTTTCAGAGATCATAAAATAAGGAAGAAAATATGAAATAAGATTGGACAATCCTCTGTTTAGAAGAGCACATTCATGACTCTTAAATATGCAAAACCTGGAAACAGGGATTTGGTGCCTATAGAGATCTTCGGAAACTAGACAATCTATAAGGGTGGGTGTTCAAAATGGGGGCCAGAGAAAAAGCCCCAGCCAGAGAGGACTTGGACATAAATCCTCAATATCACAGGGTGGGGAGCACCTGAGGTTGATTGTTTAATGGCCACAAATACTTCCAAATCCAATATGCGCAACTCTTTGCAACGTGACATTGGCATGCCTCCCATCCGCAGTTAGAATCTATTTCTCTATCCTTTTGAAACTGAGTTGGCCTTCTGACCTGCTTTGTCCAATAACATGTGGTAGAAATCACTTTGTGCAAGTTTTGGATTTTTGTGTGCATGCATGTTCAACATATTGGAACATTGCCTTGAGAGTGTCACAGAGGAAACCAGTCTTGCCTATTGGAGGATAAGAGGCCTACTGGAGGAGGATAAAGATGCTTCAGACTACAGTCAGGACCAACATATGAGTGAGTCCTGATGAGAATTTTCAACCCAGCCAACCTCCCAGCTCTATGCAATTACATGAGTGGATGAGTGGATCTAGGCTAAACCAGAAGGGCAGCCATCAGTTAACTCACTGAGAAACAACTGTTTCTCAAAACTCATGTGAAAAACAATGAATTGCTGTTTCAAAATACTAAGTTTGGGGGTTCTTTGTGATGCAGCAAAAGACAACATAGATCATAGTAAAACAGAAATATTTAAATTTTGGGGTTGAACAAAAAATGCAAAGGCCCACTTGGGATCTCTGAAACTGTTTCCTAAACACTGAGGGCTTAGAAATTGGATAATTGAATAGAATTTGGATAATTGAATAGAAGAAATAAAGGTGTTCCAGGCAGGTAAAACAACATGAACACAGGCAAGAGAGACAGGACAAGGAAATAAAGACTCCTTCTTTCACAAATTTTTCTTTTCAGAAGAAGTAGTTCTGTGTTGCTTTCTAAATCTTTCAAGATTTTCTTCTATTGGGGATATATATATTTTGTGTTCATCTAGAAGAATAGAATTAGATTATAAATTCATAGGGGAAGAGAAATAAAAAGGAAACCAACAGTGAGCATTTACTATGTACCAAGAAGTTGATATTGATTAATCTAATTTAATCATCACAACATTCCTATGCCATAGGTATTTTTCCCTGTTTCACAGAAAAGGAAACTATGGCTCAGGGAGATTAAGTAGCTTTCCCAAGTTCCCTGATGTAGTAAGTGGTATTGTTTTGTTTGTTTCTATTCCAAAACCCATACCATTTCTTCAACCACATACCACCTCCCAGACTCTGTTGTATTAATCTTGCTATCAGCAATGCTTAGTTTATTTCCTAGAACGATCTAGGTACTCAAAAGTGTCTCCTTGAGGAAATTTAGAGGAATAAATCTCACGTGACAGGAATCTCATTAATCTTTTACTCATAAGATTATTAACATAATTTATTAACATAAATACTTCTTTGTGGGCAGCCCACTTACTTTATGTGTTCATTAATTCACAGCTGAGACATTCATTCATTCATATAACAAACAGGTACTGAGCACCTCATAAGTCCAGCTTTCTGGGCACTAGGAACCCAATAACGAGAGAACACACACACACACACACACACACACACACACACACACACTCATACTCTCAAAGGCTCTGACTTCCGAATGGTGAGTTTTGGTCACTTCTGTGTCTTCCCCAGAGATATGGTGGGTAAAGTCCTTACATCACCAACTAAGCTGGCTTCTCACTCATGTATTTCTATCTCTGCTTGGCCTCCTGATAAAACAATGAAGGTAAATAATATAATTATTCACATTTCTTTGATCCTCCACAATGAGTAACAATAGAGTGCCCCTTTCCAGAAAGGGGAGGAGAATTTACTAATGACTCCTTGTTTACCTTTAGCGGTTACAACGGTTACAATGGTTAGAAGATGTATTTGTTACCTGTGAAAAATTTATAGTCTGGTTAGAATGGTTTGACATAATCTTAAAAATTAAATTATTCTATAACACATATCAAAGCCTCTGGCACTTTAACTTAACTGAAATGTGCCTCTACGTCAGACCACAGTCTCCTGAAGTTTCTATGGCAAATTTGTCAGAAGTTGGAGAGTGTCATTTATTCCCAGCTGTTTCTAAGGTTCACAACTTCCACCCCCCCCATACGTTGTCTGAGATTCTTGGCTGAGAGAGCTGTTTGTTTCTTTATTTAGCAAAAACTAGCACAGCTCTGCTTAGCAGAGGGACAAGCTGGAATTTGCAAGTCTCTGCGATATCACTCAGGCAATTGCCAACTTGTCACAGGTGTACACGACAAGAGCAGTGGGAAGGAGAAAGCCATGGACTAGTGTGGACCTGGAGGCTGGGGCTCCATCCAAAATATCCCACATTTATTCCTGCATCTGTTAGGGAAAATCAGCGTTCAGTGATGGGCAGAGGTGAGGGGTGCAGGTCCGACTTGCAATTTACAAGATATTTTGAGTCAGCAATTATAAGCAGAGCTGGTGACAGAATGCTGCCTGATTATTAAGCCATGAAGGAAGGAATGGCAAGAGTAACTTGGAAAAGAAAGAAATAAAAAACAGTGAATTTTCTGAGAAGCAGAGAATAAGACTGAGAGATTAGTTTTATTTTTAAAAGCTGCTGAGTTGGTCTCACTTCTTTGCTAAGTCTCTTGATTTTTTTTTTCCCCAGAAGACTTGAATACCTGACCTGAACTGAAGGGGAAATGAAGAGGCTCAGCTTACCGACAGGTGGACAGGTGGCTAAACAGGTATGGCATTTCTGTTTCAGGTCAGCTTTATATGGGACTTAATTGAATAATATCACCTCTCACTTTTTTTTCTTCCCCCTCATTGATCAAGCTGCTTTTGAGAAAAGTGATACTTTGCATATCTGGCTAAGTGCTGTTAACAGCCTCTGCCTGCGGTTTGTTAAAATTAAAAAAAAAAAAAAAAAAAAAAAGTGTGATCTTGCCGGAGAAGTAATTTGCTTCTCTCCAACCAATGATGGCTTGTACTTTATGCAAATTGGTATCTAGGGACAACAAATCCCATTTAATACATATGCATAGTTCATAAAAAAAAACGACGTGAGAGAAAGAGGAAAAAAGATAAAGCAACGAGTCAGCAAAAGAACAGGTTCCGAGGAAATTTATTGTCCCAAATTGGACATTTGTAACAGATGATGTGAACAAGTGTTAACTTTGTTTTCAGCAGCTCTTCACGTACATTCACTAGACATCACACAGATTATGTTTTAAGGATCTGAACTGTAATAAAAAAAAAAGTGTCTATGGGCTTTAGAGTGTTGTGTTCCATATGGTTAGGGAAGTACGGAGTTATTGCGACAAGCATCTTGTGAAGCTCATTACGCACAGTGGTGTTAGATTCGAATTGCAACGCATAGCTATAGGGTACGTACATGACATCCCACAGTCAGCAGATAGCAACTGGAAATGAAAGATATGAAGGCACAGAGTACAGCTTCAGGGAACATGTTAGACAAAACATCTGCTGGTATCAGAACACTGCATTATCAGATCATTGTGGCCATGAATTTTTTATAAAGACACTTTTTTCCCCCAAAACCTCAACTTTGAAAGTGACATTTTGTGCAAAAAGTTTTTGATTGAAGTGTGATGTTGGGAGGAAGTCCAGTGAAGTGATTCATTGTGGAGAGAGCCCACACTGGCTGCCCAGGAAAACTCCTCTTTGCAAACAGGGATGATGTTCACTAGCAAAATCCATGCTGTAGGGGCTTCCCTGGTGGCGCAGTGGTTGAGAGTCCGCCTGCCGATGCAGGGGACGCGGGTTCGTGCCCCGGTCCGGGAAGATCCCACATGCCGCGGAGCGGCTGGGCCCCTGAGCCATGGCCGCTGAGCCTGCGCGTCCGGAGCCTGTGCTCCGCAACGGGAGAGGCCACAACAGTGAGAGGCCCGCGTACCGCAAAAAAAAAAAAAAAAAAGAAAGAAAGAAAATCCATGCTGTAGTGCATGCACATGGGAATAGATAAGCAAGAGAGTTTTCTAAGCAGAAACGTGACTGAGGGGCTTCGGCCTTTCTTACCACTCAGTGTGTGGAATGATCCACATTCTAGACATCCACTTAACACTCTCTTTTCTCACGTGGACAGTGTCAGCTACCAGCTCCCATTAAGTAAGGAGGTCATATTCCATCCACTCACCTCTTGGGCTCTGCTTGTTAACGGCAGCCATTAACAAGCCGTTTCTTGTCCCAAGAAATTTTGCCATTTCTGCTCCCGATGGCTCTTGTAAGATCTTCCCTCATTGCAGGAAACACGCATGGATGAAAAACTAGTCAAGTTCTGATCTTTGGGAGTAGTGTGTACATTAGTGCCCCACAGTCCTAGGGAGAGTGTGAGATGATGGGCTGGAGAGAAGGAAGGCGTGAGGAGATGGTGCTCACTTTGAGAAGAGTCAAAGGTCCTGATACTTCGGTCCTATTACAGGCTATCACATATTTCATCTTGGGAGATAACAAAGTGCTTGTAAAGCATTATGACTTATGGAAGAACCAGACTATCTACATCCACCTTTCTGTTAATGGAGCTCTGAGAAATGGCATAATTTCACTGATTCAGACCACCCAGGCTGTGGGGTAGAGAGAGAAACATATTTCTCTTGAAAGAGCTAACGCAAAAGAGGGAACAGAATTCAAAGACAAGTAGTCGGTCCCTGGAATGGATTCTGAAGAACCCAGAGGAAGTCTTCTTCAATTTAACTATCTTCAATTTAACTTTTTTTTCAGTAAACCACTGGGTTCCTCTTCTAGCCCATTAGAGTGGTGACACTGGATGAGATCAGTGTGAGGTTGGGAAACTCTCAAAAGTCAGAATATAGTCATAGGAGTAGATATGTAGGAATATGTGTAGAATAACTGGCAATAATTCCAGATATAAAAGAGTAATGTAAGAAGTACTCATGAGTGAGTAAACACCAACTACAGAGGCCTATACTTAGAGTTCCATCTCCGAGCTGTTCTCTGATCATCCTATTATTTTTCCCCCTTTTCTCTTCCTCTTGTTTCTTCTTTCTTTCTTCTTCTTTTTTATCAAAGTTTAGGTTGGGAAAGAGGATTCCTCTTTCCTTCATAATTCCTGTTGTGCATTGCCTTCTGGAAGAGATATTGATACACAAAAATATCCTCTGGGAAAAGGCTTTATTTTCTACCTTTCCCTATGAAAGTTTGGATGAACCATCAATAGTACCCAGGAGGACCTGAAAAGTCATTCGTTCATTGATTCACCAAATATTTTTTGAGCACCCGTTATCATGAATGACCCTTCTGCTGAAAACAACTAAATTGTTGTACATCTATATTCATCTTGAAAAATATTTACAGGTAACAAGTTAGTAAATAATACTCAGAACAAAGGAAGCATAAAGAGAGTTAAGTAACCCTGAACCTGTCTTTGTTGTGAGAAATTTGCCGTTCTATGTAAATTCGGCTTTTTTTTCTTGATCTTTGAGGGTATGGGGGAGACAAAGTCTAGGGGTCACCCTAAGTGGGAAATCTATTGTATGAGACACTCCTGCATAGAACTAATCCCTCTGAGGGCCATATATTTAGTGTAATGTAAAACACAAGTAAACACATCCCAATCAGCAGTGCATGGCCAGCCCAAAATCCTTGCGAAAGGAAGGCAGATAAAACTGCATCTCTGGAAATTCTGCCTGAGATGGAGAGGGATATCTGTTATTAAAATTCATAACTGCAAACCAATTATGATATGATTATAGCAGTTAAAATTCATACTATATTGGTGTCCAACACAGGCAGACACACACACCATGCACGCACACAGGCACAAAGAATTTGGTAAAAATTCCAGGCCAGTGGCAGAAACAGGACAGTTTTTTCTAGCAGGACACATCTTTCCAATAGGCCTCCAGGCATCCTTACAAATAAATTTTTGAGAAATATGTACAAAATGCACAAGAAAATAAGATACCATAAATGAGAATCATTAATCCTTTTGGACAACATAATCAGATAAAATCTTCAGAAAGTAAATAAATCAGATATTGAATATAAAATAAATGTTTGTAATAAATTCTAAGAAAGCAAATAGGAGACTGAAATTATCAAAAAGGTAAAGATTATAAAAATATGAAAAGCAGCACATTTGAAAAAGAAACTAATTGAACTTCTAGAAAAACATATAGTTCCATGGATAGATTTAAAATTATATTAGATATAAAGAAAGAAAAATTTTGTGACCTGGAAGATATGGCTGAATAGAAGAAAAGAGATACAAAATACTTTAAAAGTTAAATCAACATGAGGGAGCACAAAGTTCTAATGTATGCCTAATTAAGTTTCGGAAAGGAAGAAGAGAGAAGGGGGCTGGGGCAGTACTCAAAACCATAGTGCTTGAGAATTTTCCAGAACTTATTTTTTAAAAATACTGATTCTTGTATTCATGGCCTAAATGAATCCTAACCAGGAAAATAAGTACCTAGACACATGAAACTGCAGAACACAAAACACATAAATGTATTAAAATAACAAGAGAAAAATGAGAACCTTCAGTGGTTTGATGAACTGACAGCTAACTCCTCAAAAGCGACAGTGAAAGCCAGAACAAGGTGTGATAATATCTTCAATGTACTCAGAGAAAATAACTGTCAACCATGATTGTATGTTAATCAAAGTAATTTTCGGGTTTTTTTTCCAGCTTTGAGATATAATTGACATATAATGTTGTGTAAGTTTAAGGTGTATAATGTGATGATTTGATATATGTATATATTGTGAAATAATTACCACAATTAAGTTAGTTAACACATCTATCACCTCACATAGTTACAATTTTTGTGAATCTGTTGAGAACTTTTAAGATGTACTCTCTTAGCAACTTTCATATATACAGCACAGTATTGTTAACTATAGTCACTATGCTGTACATTACATCCCAGAACTTATTTATGTTACCAGAAGTTTGTACGTCATGACCACCTTCACCCATTCCTCCACCATGCCCCTCTGGTGCCTGGCAACCACCAATCTAGTTTGTTCTTATAAGATGAGTTTTTTAGTTTGCACATATAAGTGAGATCATATATAGTATTTGTCTTTCTCTGTCTGACTTATTTCACTTAGCATAATACCCTCAAGGTCCATCCATGTTGTCACAAATGGGAGAACTTCCTCTTTTTATGGCTGCATAACATTCCCCTGTACATATATACCACACTTTCTTTATCCATTCATCCACTGATGGACACATAGGTTGTTTCCTTGTCTTGGCTATTGTAAATAATGTTGTAATGAACACGGAGGTACAGCTGTCTCTTCAAGATAGTGTTTTTATTTCCTTCAAATACATTATTCCAGAAAGGAAACTGCTGGATCATATAGATCATAGTAGTTCTATTTATAATTTTTTGAGGAATCTCCATAATGTTTTCCATAGTGGCTGCACCAATTTACATTCCCACCAACAATGCACAAGTGTTCCAATTTATTCTCATCCTTGTCATCATTTATCTCTTGTCTTTTGATAACAGTCATTCTAACAGGTGTGAGGTGACAGCTCATTGTGGTTTTGATTTACATCCCTAATGATTAGTTATGATGAGCATCTTTTCGTGGACCTGTTGGCTATCCATATGTTTTCTTTAGAAAAATATCTATTCAAGTTCTCTGCCCATTTTTAAATCAGATTACAGTTGACTCTTTAACCATGTGGAGGTTAGGGGTGCCAACCCTCACCTCCCACCACATAGCTGAAAATTCCCTTATAACTTTACAGTTGGCTCTCCATATCTGTGCTTCCACATCTGTGGATTCAACCAGTGCTATTATAGTAGCACTGTAATATGTATGGATTGAAAAAAACCCTGTATAAGTGAACCTGTGTAAGTTCGAGGGTCAATTGTATTTGGCTTTTTTTGCTATTGCATTGTATGAGTTCCTTATATATTTTGGATACTAACTTCTTATTAGATATGTGGTTTGAAAATATTTTTTTCATTCCATAGATCGTCTTTTCATTTTGTTGGTCATTCCTTTTCTGTACAGAAACTTTTTAATTTCATGTGGTCCCACTTGTTTATTTTTGCTTCTTTTTCTTGTGCTTTGGGTGTCATATTCAAAAAATCACTGCCAAATCCAATGTCAAGATGTTTCCCTAGGCTTTCTCTTAGGATTTTTATGATTTCATGTCTTTATATTAAGTCTTTAATTCATTTTGAGTTAATTTTTGTGAGCGGTGTAGGACAGAGGTCCATTTTCATTCTTTTACATGTAAATATCCAGTTTTCCTGGCACCATTTATTGAAGAGGCTATCTTTTGCCCATTGAGTATTCTTGGCTCTCTTGTCAAATATTAATTGACCATATATGCATAGATTTATTTTGATTACTACAATAATATAGTTGTAATGTAGTTTGAAATCAAGAAGTATGATGCCTCCAGAAGTTTCTTCTTTCTTAGGATTGTTTTGGCTCTTCAGGGTCCTTTGTGGTTCCGTACAAATCTTAGGATCATTTTTTTCTATTTCTGTTAAAAAATGCCATTGGAATCTTGATAGTGATTTTATTGAATCTATAGATAGCATTGGGTAGTCTGGACATTTTAATAGTATTAATTCCTCCAATTCATGAACACAGGATATCTTTCCATTCATTTGTGTCTTCAGTTTCTTTCATCAATGTTTATAGTTTTCAGTGTATAGGTCTTTTACCCCCTTGGTCAAATTTTTTTCTACGTATATTATTCCTTTTGATGCTATTGTATATGAGATTGTTTTCTGACAGTTTATTATTAGTGTATAGGAATGCAACTGATTTTTGTATGTTGACTTTTTATCCTGAAACTTTACTGAATTTCTTTATTTCTACAGAAAAATCCTGCCAACCTGACATAAGTCTTGCACATATCTTTTAAAGCTTATTCCTATGTATTTACCACATATGTTGCTATTATAAGTGGGGGCTTACTTTTATGTTTTCTAATGGATTGCCTTTTTTACATCTGAAATGTATACATTCTGAATATTAATATCCTGCCATTCTATCTACTAAATACTCTTTATCTGGAGTATATTTTCACTTGATTGTTTTTAATTGTGGGATGTGCAATCATATTATCTGCAAACTTAAATAGTTTACCTCCTCCTCTCTAGTTTTATACAGTTAATTTATTTTTCTTATTTGATTGCATTGCCTAGTTTTTCAAGTTTAGTGTTAGATAATTTTGATAAAAATGAGAATTTTTATGTTTTTATCTTGATAGAGACACTTCTGGTACCTACCCACTAGGGGTCATAATTACATTTGGGTAGAGATAGATAAATTTTTATCATTTTAAGGTAGTATCAACAAATTTCTATTTTAGTAAACTTTTTCCTAGAAATGTTGAATTTTATCAAAATATCCTTTATAATCTGTAGAGGTGATCATATGGGTTTTCTCCTTATTATTTATTAATTTGATAAATTATAGAAATAGATTTCTTGATATGAAACTCTGTTTTCCTAGCATAAGATCCACTTAGTTATGAAGTATTCTTTTTCTTTTTTTTTTGCGGTATGCGGGCCTCTCACTGTTGTGGCCTCTCCCGTTGCGGAGCACAGGCTCCGGATGCGCGGGCTCAGCGGCCATGGTTCACGGGCCCAGCCGCTCCACAGCATGTGGGATCTTCCCAGAACAGGGAACAAACCCGCGTCCCCTGCATCAGCAGGCTGACTCTCAACCACTGTGCCACCAGGGAAGCCCCATGAAGTATTCTTTTTGAATTTTATTCTTCAGTCTTTACTGTGAATTTTTATTTAGGATCTTTGCATTGATATTCATGACATATTGGTCTGTAGTCTCCTTTTTACATGAAATCATCTTCAGCTTTTGGTATTAATGTTATACTCAATATATAAGAAGACTGTGGAAATATTGGAGTTATCCACTCCTGAAAGCTTTTACTTGTGGACATGTCTAGATCTGGTGCTTTATGGAGAACAATAACAAGAGAACTATGGGACATGGGCAAATGTGGAAAGAAGACAGACGTTTCATTTTTCGTTGTTATTTTTTAACAGCTTTGTTGAGATAACAATGTACATAACATTCTCCCACTTACTGTGTACAATTCAATTCAACATCTACAGAGTTGTGCAACCATCACCATAATCTAATTTTAGAACATTTTCATTATCCCCTCCGCCTCAAAAAACTCAAATCAATTAGTAGTCACTACCCCATTCCACCTTTTGCCCACCCCACCAGTCCTGGGCAACCACTTACCTACTTTCTCTCTCTTTAGATTTGCCTGTTCTGGACATTTTTAAAAAATGTTTCATACAACATGTAGTGTTTCTTTCACGGCATAATGTTTTTGAGGTTCATTCATGCTGTAGCGTACATCAGTACTTCATTTCTTAGTATCGCCAAATTTTATCATATTGTATAGATATACCACATTTTATTTACCCATTCAGCAGTTAGTGGGCATTTGAGTTGTTTCCACTTTTGACTATCATGAATAATATTACTATGAATATTTGTGTACAAATTTTTGTGGACGTATGTTTTCAATTTTTCTTGGGTATATACTTAGGCAGATGTAGAGAATTTGTAAGCCTTGGTGGAGGTCCAATTGGAATTTTAAAATCTGAGATACTCTGGGGAAGGGCTAAAGAATTGGGAGCTATTTAATATCAAAAACATTTTGACAATACATCAGAAAGACATCAGATGGATTACCTGGGCTCTATTGTAACTCTATGTTTATCATTCTGAGGAACTCCTGAACTGTTTTCCAAGGCAGCTGCACCATTTCATATTCCCTTCAGCAGTGTATGAGGGCTCCAAATTCCCCATATCCTCATCAATACTTGTTATTGTTCATCATTTTGATTCCATCCATTCTGATGGATATGAAGTGGCATCTCATTGTGGTTTTGATTTGCCATTTCCCTAATAACTAATGATGTTGAGCATCTCTTCACGTGTTTATTAGCCATTCATGTATCTTCTCTGGAGAAATGTCAATTCAGATCCTTTGCCCATGTTTAAATTCTGTTATTTGTTCTTAATTATTGACTTGTAAATGTCCTTTATACATTCTGTATACAAGTCCCAGATCAGATACATTATTTACAAATATTTTCTCTCATTATGTACATTATCTTTTCACTTCTTGATGTTGTCCTTTGAAGCAAAAAGTTTTTAATTTTGAGAATGTTCCACTTGCCAAAATTCTGTTTTATCACTTATGCATTTGGTATATCTAAGAAACAATTTTTTAACTCAACATCATAATGATTTATGCCTATATTTTCTTCTAAGAGTTTTATAGTTTTAACTCATATCTATTTCTGTGATCCACTTTGAGTTAATTTTTATGTAATGATGTGATGTAGTGGTCCAAATTTATTCTTTTGCACGTGGATATCCATTTGTCCCCAAAATAAACTTTTTTATTTTGTTTTTACTTAAACTATGTAATGTATTCAGAAAAATACTTGGATAAGTGAAAAGAGGAAAATCTTCCACAAAACAAAACACAGAGAATGTTATTATCATAGGAGAATAGATATGACATGGTTTTCCAGAAGTAGATGCCATTTTATTTTTTTTTCAAATTCCTCAAACTATCCATAGAAGAAGAATTATCTGGTAATGTAATTTTTGAAAATAGCTCACAATATGTCTGTATAATAGAATATTCTATAATCATTAAGAAAAAGGAGATGTTTTCACATGCACAAATATGAAAATGCTCCAAAATGCATTGTGATAAAAGTTGCAGAGAAGTGTTTATATCATGCAAATGTTAGTGTGAAAATATATACAACACATGCATGCAAATGTATAGAACATTTCTGTAAGGATTTATCTAGAATAATAGTTATGAAATTGGCAAAATGCATGCCCTGGATAGAATAGTAGGTGTCTGGGGAGTCGAGAGAGATGAAAGCTTACTTTTTGCTCGATGCCATTTTGCACTTTGTGAATTTGGAACAATGCGTCTGGCTTACATACTTAAAACTTAATAAAAGTTAATAAAATTGGCTTATTAGCTTTATTTAATTTTAATAGAGAACATCTTTCCCAAAGTTTTCTCTGAAATATTGATTGTAGAACTCTAAAATATTTCCTATTCAATGATATAACTATACAAATAATTCAGAAAAAGTTATCAATACAAATTCCTTGAACTTCCTAACACTGCAGCCAGAACCCACTCAGTACTGAACAAAATTAAAAAAATACCCAAAGAGAATACATACCCTTCTTAAAAGGAACCTGATGCATTAGCAAACACTTGTTTACAAATCTCAGAACATTCAAACAAAACCTCACCTTGCATTTTGAGAGAGGTACAATTTTACATGGTGTGTGGTAAACTCATAGAGGCCAAGGAGTCAAAAATCATTCTCTTCAAGAAGACAATAGATAAAGTTATGGACTTCAGTGAAGGGAAGACATGGATGTTTGGAAAAGCATTTTCTAACATTCTTTTGAAGCTAATGCCAGAGAGTGAAAACATTTATTACCAATACTACGCTTCTCACCTAATACTATGCCTTTTAGCCAGCTGTTCTAATGGACCCATGGATCTGATCTGACATGACAGCCTCTGATGTTCTCAAACCAGTTTACAGATCGTGTCTAAATATTCTCTCAAACATGGTCATTTCCCATGATGCCTCTGTTACTACAAAAGAAAAGAATGTGTAAGTATACAGGTATATATGTATATGTTTATTACAATGTTTTGATTATCCCAAGAGTTTTAGTCTTTCTGACTTACTGTACACTTGAGAACCACTATTTTCTAGTCTGAATTTTATTTTAATGTTTATTTAAAAAGTAACGATAAAAGCTTGCTGTGAATGAAGTATGCTTGGCTGTATTCTTATGTCTTGTTATCAGTTTGCTCCAAAGCAGTGGATACTTAACAACAAATGGCTTATTCCTTTCAATCAGACGGCTGAGCTCCTCAAGTGCAGGGTTTGGGAACTTAGGTAGTTAGTTTTAAAGACTCAAAGAAATTTACAAATGCAGTTACCTGTTGGTAAGTTCCATGATTGGGAACAAAGAGAGGACTTCTTTACATGTTATTCACCCCACTGCTGAGTCTGTTCATCTAAAAGCTGTGATTGACGATGTCACCAAAACAAAGGAGTCTAATAAGACAACTTGAAGAGACATTGAAAGGTTGAAATTATGTATGGCAGAAGACAATTATGCAAGCTAAATGATTCTTTAATTAATAATGAGATCCCTCACAGGCAAAAGAGAAAGACTTACAGGATGGAAAGCCTTGTGATTTACTCTGTGTGTGTCCATATGCAGTGTATATATTTTGGGATATAAATGATATATGCACAGTGCGAGTGCCATGACATGTGAATCTGTGAGCTCATGACTGAGCTCATGACTCATTCATCCACTGGGTGGGTGAATATCTAGAATGTAAGATTTTTTTCTTAAGAGATAGAATGCATTGCCTGGTGCCTGAAGCCATATGGTTTTCTTATTAGAAAAAAAAAAAACTGAATTTAATTGATTTACAATCTATGTTCCCTTATTTTCATATACAACTAGTTGCTTTATACTGGCCAGATTTAATTTTTTTTAATATTAAATTAAAACATGGAATTACATAAATGTCTTCAGTATGTAAGTCCATACCCATACATCAATATCAATGTAAATGCATAAACTAACAAAATACTATTTAGTCAACTTTTAAATGTTTGCCAGTCTCTGGATGAACAACTGATTTTAACTAACTAGTTACATTTGTTTCCAAATTTTGCATCTTTTAGACCACAGTGGGTTTCAAACTATGTTTCATTAAACCCAGGTATTCAATATGACTCTTCCTTCTTCCTCCCAGACTCTTCTTAGCTGCTACAAAGGGTGGGAGGTAAGGGAAACAAGGAGGCAGAGCTCCAACCCAAAGAGCTGCAGCTTTTTGGGGGTTAAGGGTTTCTTTTACGTCTTTGCTTAACCAAAAGTGTTCTATGGTTATAAATCATTTTAAACCACCATTAAGAAAAAATCTGAAATAAAACTAAAGTTGCTTTCTTAACTCATACAATATACAAACAAAACAAAACAAACAAAAAACACACATAAAACCTGTGCTATGGAAGTACAAGAAAGAAACCTTTGGATAATTTAAAAAATATCTTTGAGTTACTAAAATAAAGCCTATATCAGAAAAAATGGCAGATTTAAAAATATATTAAACTTCTACATGTACAAAACAACATTTAAAAATTTTGAATGTTAAAAGAAAAAACCACAGTAGGAAGAAATATTTTAACATTCATAACAGACAACAGATTACCATCCACAGTAAATAAAGACCTCTTAAACATGTATTCAAGAGCAAGTAACTAGATTTAAAACAGCAAAAGATATTAACAAGAAATTTACCAGAGAATGAAATCACCCTTCCTGACTTAAAAATATTACAAAGCTGAAATGATTAAAACAATATGATATTGGCACCAAAACAGACATACAGACCAGTGGAACAGAATGAAGAGCCCAGAAATAAACCCACTCTTACAAGACCAACTGATCTCAACAAAGGTGCCAAAAAGACGCACAGGGAAAGAACAGTGTCTTCAACAAATGGTGTTGGGAAAACTGGATATCCACCGGCAAACATTATACCACTTTATACAGTATACCAAAAAAAAGAAAAAAAATCATTTCGAAATGGAGTAAGACTTAAACATAAGATCTGAATCTATAAAACTCCTAGAAGACAACATACAGGAAAAGCTCTTTGACATTGGTCTTGGACATGATTTCTTGGCTATGACGCTGAAAGCACAGACAATAAAAGAAAAAATAAGACAGGTGGAACTACACCAAACTAAGAATCTGCACAGCAAAGGAAACAATCAAGAGTCAAAAGACAACCTACAGAATGGAAGAAAATATTTGCAAACCACATGCCTAAAAAGGAGTTAATATTCAAAATATATAAGAAACGCCTACAACTCAAAAGCAAACAAACAAACTAACAACACCGATTTAAAAATGAGCAAAGGACTTGAATATATCTTTCTCCAAAGAAGACAAACAAATGGCCAGCGTGTATATAAAAAGGTGTTCAACACCACTAATCATCAGGGAAGTGCAAGTTAAAAGCACAGTGAGATACCACCCCACACATTGGGATGGCTATTATCAAAAAGCAAAACAAAACAAAAGGTAATGAATGTTCATGAAGATATAGAGAAAAGGGAACCCTTGTGCACTATTGTCGGGAATGTAAAATGGTGAGGAAGCTATGGAAAACAGTATGGAGTTTCCTCAAAGCTCATCAATATAACTACCATGTGATTCCGCAATTTCCCTTTCGTGTATATATCCAGAATAATTGAAATCAGGGTCTCACATCGTTGCCTGCATTCCCATATTCATTGCAGCATTATTCACAGCAGCCAAGATATGAAAACTATCCAGATGCCCATCAGCAGATGAATAGATCAAGAAAATGTGGTATACACATACAATGGAATATTATTCAGCCTTAAAAAAGAAGGAAATACTACCATTTGCAACAACATGGATGAACCTGGAAGACATTATGCTAAGTGAAATAAACCAGTATCAGAAAGACAAATGCAGTAGGATTCCACTTATGTGCAGTATCTAAAATAGTCAAACTCATGAAAGCAGAGAACAGAATGATGATTGCCATTGGCTGGAAGCAAAGGGGAAATGGGAGGTTTTCAATGAGTATAAAGTTTCATTTATGCAAGATGAATAAGTTCTAGAGATCTGATGTGCAACAAAGTGCCTATACCTAACAACACAGCATCATGCACATGAAATTTTGTTAAGAGGATAGATCTCAGGTGAAACAGTCTTATTATAAAAGAGGTGGGGGGGAAGGGAACACAAGGAAACTTTTGGTGGTGATGGATGTTTTTATTACCTTGATTGTGGTGACAGCATCATGGGTATATGCATATATCCCAACTCATCAAATTGTGTACATTAAACATATGCAGGGTTTTTGTTGTTGTTGTTTCTGTATATCAATTATATCTAAACAAAGTCATAAAAAATTGTGGTGGTAGTGATGCTAGGCAACTTCCCAGGCTAGGTCACAGAAAACGTAGCTTCAGGTTTTTGCTCTCATGGATTGCTCATCTTGGGGAAGCTGGCTGCCATATTATGAGGATACTCAAGTAGCCTATGAAAAAGCCCATATGAAGGAGAATAGAGGTCTCCCGATAACAACCAACACCAACCTGCCAGCCATGTGAATGAGCCACTTAGATCCTTCAGTCCCAGTCCAGACCTCAGATTTCCACCAACATCTTGACTACACTCTAGTGAGGGACACCAAGCCAGAACCAGCCAGCTAAGATGCTCCTAGATTTCTGACCAACGAAAACTATGAGCTAATGAAGGTTTGTGGCTGTTTGAGGCCACTCACTTTAATAATAATTTGTCATATAGAAGTAGAAATAATACACAGTATTTTATGGTAGCAATATTTGTAATAGTGAAAAATCAGAAAAAAATGTACATTTCTATCAACAAGGATATGGTTGAATAAATTGTGATTAATCCATATTATGAAGCATTATGTAATTATTAAATTAACAAGGTAGTTCTATATCTTCTAAAATGCAATATCTTTAGGAAATATTAAAGAATAAGACCAAACAACATGTATTATATTAATTTTTTTAGTAAAATACATTTGGATATTTATAATTTAGATATACACCTACATACGGATGTCTGTATTTGTATATGCTTTCAGAAATCTTTGGAATAGAGGATTGGACTGAAGGAGGTAGCAAGCAAGGAAGGAGAATTAATTTTATGCACTTCTACATATTTGGAATTTTTTAATAACAAACATGTTTTATGCATCGATGTTTCCTTTTATGACTTTATTTTAAAAACTAAACTGATGAAAAACAAATGAAGTAGTATACTTTTCTTTTAGGAGCTTTCATTGTTGATATTAACTAATTACCAAGACGTACAAGACAAGAAAATAAGGTGAAGTCAAAATGCATAATTTACTTCAATAGCTTTTTGGCTATGAAAAAGCAAGTGAAATGATTGTTTCAATTACAAGCCAGGTAGTTTTATGCCATTCTATGGTTACTGCTTACCTGTCTGTCAAATGGGATCGTGGGTCTCAAGAGATGACCTTGGCGAAAAATGAGGATGACTTGGCCCAAATACACCACTGATGCTGGACCAAGTCCAGAATCCACACCAAATGCCAGATGGACTGTGGGTCGATAGTGACATCTTCATGTACAAAGGACAGCACATTAAAGAAGGGGATGAAATAGATGTCTGCCTGTGGGAGTTATTGACTGGGTTTAATGCTAAGGCTTTTATCCTGTTATGCTGCATGTAATATGCTGAGGATTTCAGAAAAAAAATAATGCATGGGCTGTCCCAAGAACTAGAGGTCAAAAGGGAGTGGATAATAGAATTTGAATAAAAAGGAAAAATTGATTAGCTGATAGTGATTATTAGGCAAGGTTACAGAAGGCAATATTACGACTAGTGGAGCATTGCTAAAGGACACCCACCCCTTAATACAACGCCACCTGAATCAACCTGAAGTATAAATATGAAGACTCAAGTGGCCAAGGCAAATTTTAATGGGGATTACAAATATTATTTTGCAAAACATGGCTAAAAATGTTCCCTGAGAGTGTTTATGTAAAATGTTATGTCTTTCTTTCAAAGATTCCTTACAAGTCATTCTAAAAAAATTCTTTAATTCCAGTTTATAGATTTTCCTTATTTTAATGTTCTCCTCTCTGGTGTAGGCATATTATAAATGGAATTAACTATGTTACTAATGCTTTTAATCTGATTTTACTGGTGCCTAGGGCTGATGACTAGGAATCAGCATGTGTGTCGTTAAAAGAAAAATACAGTTATATAGAAACTAAATTACATGTCTAAATAAACACATTTATCCATGTGCCTTATTTATTATCCCAACTAGCCAAAGCAGAAGGGCCTGACTGCACTTCTTCAAAAATAAGGTAGCTAGAAGGCAGTTTCTCTGGCCACTGGCATTTTCTTGATGAAAGAACGGGCGAGAACAGCCTGCAATTTGATGTATTCTTTGTATATAATTCCTGAATTTTAGGCTGGAACTACATATTTTGGGGGCACTATATATATTTTTATGACTCTTCATATGTAAGAAATAATTGACGGTTTTTAATTCACTCGAGTCAACTGCTGACAATCACTTGGATTGCTGCAGTCGATCTCATTGGGCCATTCAAGACAAGTGAAGTATCAATACTCACTGGACGCTGTTGATTGAAAGTCCTCTGTCTGAGGCCACAACTTTGAAGCTGATGACACATGAGGAAAGAAATGGGAGAGCATAAGCTGAGAATTTTAAAAGAAACGATTAAAGGGAGAGGATGGCAGAGTCCAAAATATAAGAACCAGTTCCTGAAACCACAGTGGACTCTTGCCTCAACTTGCCTGTGCTTATATTTACTTTGGAATAGTTCCAAATTCTGTGCTATGTCAATCGTAAATCATTGGATCATGAGTGGCTACTTCCTCTTCCCATCATCTGTCAAATCTCTTCATCAACTTAGGCACACCAGTGACCTGCACTGACTACCTCTACATGAGGGATTCTGATTGTCTCCTGCCCTCTGATTGCAATACTTTCTGAGCTATTCAGTGGGCAGCAACTGTTTTCTTGGCGGTCGTACCTCTTGTTATCTTGGATTATTATTTACATTTTTGTGTTATCATTTGACTTTCTTACATTGCGCATTATCCCAAGTACATGGAAGCTTATGGAGTGCAAATGGTTGTGCTTTATCTTTTCTTTTCTTGCATTTTTTTGCCCATTCCCACTTCCCCACAACCACTGAGCCTGTCACAGTGCCTTAGACCAGGAGATCCTCATTACACATTTGTTGTTTTGTAAAGTCGGCCCTTCGGGAACTTCACAGCTTCATTGAGACAGGACAATATTTGCCCCCCCAAAAAAGCACCATTATAAAGGCAAAGGCAAAAGAAGGGGAAATATGTTTAATTAACAACAAGAATATTTTCATAATACAATTTAATCTTCCCAGTAGGCTTACGAAGATATGGGTATTATTGTTTTTTCTACTTTACAGATGAGGAAACCAGGCTAAGAGAGGCCAAACAATCTGCCTAAACTTGAAATGATTTTAACTGGTTGGGATGATTCAAACCCAGGTCAGTAGCCTCTGGGCCAGTTCAACAGTAAGTAACATTGAAGAGACTGCATTACCAGCCTGCAAAGCAAGACAACCTTTGAGGGACTGAGGAGCAATGAAAGCATATGGAAATGGGTCATGAATCAGGAAAGGCTTCCTGAATGAGGGAACATGAAAAGGAGGAAAAGAGGGGGATTACAGCCCTGAAAAATAGAGGATCATGTAAGTGGAGCAAAGTAATAAAGAAAAGAAAAAGCACTTGCCACTAAGTCTGTAGAAATATTTACAGTTGGTTTCCAATCTCCTCATATTTTCTATCTAGCCAAACAGCAATAAAGGTATGTGGAAAAAACATATATATTAAATTACTAGGTGTCAGATTTCTGATTTGATAACACTTGGTATAAAAATAAGTTATTAAAAAAAACAGTTATTATTACTCTTCATTTATCTAGCTCTGAGAGTGTATACAGCACAGGATAATAAGTAGAATTTATCAGAGGAGGGACAAAATTTGTGCCCCAAGGGCTTTGCTGAGTAGAGCCTTAAGTGGAAACCATGTGACACCGAAAATCAGGGCACTGCCATTGCTGTACATCTAGAATCACCTTCTCTCTTGGGCTGTGGTTGAAGATATGGGGGCCTATTGCAAGAGGCATTTTTCTTTTTTTTTTTTCCACATCTTTATTGGAGTATAATTGCTTTACAATGGTGTGTTAGTTGCTGCTGTATAACAAAGTGAATCAGCTATACGTATACATATATCCCCATATCTCCTCCCTCTGCGTCTCTTTTGTGGGAGGATATAGAAGGAGATTTTCATGTCCAACTTTTAGAAAGATGTTAATTGGGGTCTTTTTCTAACATTACGTACCCCATTACCACACACAAAAACACCCCCAAAGCAAAAACTGTCTCTTGTGTAATAGGAAAGGTTCAATCATGATCCAGGGAAATCCAAAATCTGGGAACAAGGGGGGATGGGCAACCTTCTCCTCAGGGTCCCAGAAACACAAGTTCAGGCTCATAACAGTTAAATGTATTAGTTACAGTGTATCCATCAATGCTAGCAAATATAAACACAAAAATGCTCTGCCTTGGCATTGTGGCTCTGATATCCAGAATAAAACCAAGAGACAGCAACTTAGCAAAATCAAATTCCTTCACTCAAATCAGAACACAGGCCCTCAATCATAGATTATGAACTTTCATCCTGGACACAGCTTAATAAACTTGGTTTTACAGTTTCCTAGCTCCAGTTATTTAGCAGGAGCAAATGAAAAGTATGAGGGAAGGCAGAGAGCTGGACAACAAGGGAGGAGATCAAAAATCTGAAAAATGTAGCCAGGTTTGGGGTAGGATGAAGTGACCAGGGCACAGAACAAACAAACCTGCAAATCACTGGTCCCTGAGGACATCGGTATTTGCACAGGGTTGTAACCCAGAGCTCAATTTGTGCTTGTTTCAGCTGCTGTATGTTATATATTATCCATAATAAAATAATTATATTTTAATTAAAAAAAGAATTATGACACTCTGCAAAAACAAACACTAAGTCAACAACTCCAATTGAAAGAAAAAAAATAGTTGGAAAAAAGAATTTAAAAATAGGGAACTCATGATGTAGGATAAAAGCAATAAGTAACATTTGAATTTAAGTCTAAAAAACCCACTATTAATTGTTATGAAAATTTGTAAAACAAAAATACTTAAATTGAGCCATAATATAAAATGCTAATGATCAATTAGAAAAAAAAAATCCAGGTTATTTCAGATAATTTATGAGATGAACAATGTTAGAGAGAAACTAAACTAAAATCATGTAAAAGTTTGTTAAACATTGAATAAGTATTATATTTATTGAACCCCTATTATGTGTCTGGAGCTATACTAGATGCTAGGGCTTTAGCAAAAAACAGTGCAAACTAATTCATGCCCAAATTACAACCCAGCATGTGAACAGTAAGTACACAAATATATAATATAATTTCTGGTTATGCATGCAAAAAAGAAAAATAAACCAGGGTAAGAGTGTCAGGGGGAGGGTCAAAGGGAGGGATTGCTACTACTTTAGATATGGTGTTCTTGGAAATCCTTAGGAGATCACATTTACACAGTGCCTCTGAAAACAATATGGCCGTTTAGAGGAAAAACCTTCCAGGAAAGTGCTAGGTGAATGCAAAGGCCTCAGGCAGGGTTGGCTTTGGTATATTTGAGGAACAGTAAGAAACAGAATGAGAGAGAGAGAAGGCAGATGAATTTGAAGACATAGGTAGTACCCTAGAGGAACAAGACCTAATGTTGAATTGGATGTGGGATCAAAGAGAGATGATAGTACCCCACACCCACCTACCCTCTCCCTATCACCGTGACCTTGAGATACTTGGGTAAATGGTAGAGCCAATTACTCTGATGAGAAAAACTGGAAAAGAAGCACATGTGTGAGGGAGTTGAGAGTAGAGAGGCGATGAGAGTTAGGTGACGATTCTGCTGGAGATCTGGAGAGGTTGGACTGAAGATCAATGATTTGGATCCATCAGAATATAGATGGTACAAAGCTAGGGGACTGACTAAGGGATCCCAGGCAGTGGGTGTAGATACAGGAGACAGGAGGTCCAAAGACTGGCTCTTGACACATGCCAGCATTTATAAATGGAATACAGAAGGAGGACTACACAGAGGAGAAAGGGGTTCACGAGTCCAAGAAAGCCACAGAGAGTAGAGTCCTGAAAGCTAAAAAAAGAAAAATCTCAAGGGTGAGTGAGCAGCTGAGTAATCTCCTGAGAGGTTAGGTAAGTCAGATAAGCACTGAGAACCCAGCATTAGATATGATGATCAGCGGGTCATTGACAACCTAGATGAATTTATACATTTACAGACAATTTAAATTCTTGACAATGACAGAGAAATGCACAAAGTTAAAGCAAAGTCCTAATATAAAAACATGCCAGAGAGGGATCACTACTTCTACCCCACCCCTCCCTGGCCCCTGCCCCCTGCCTGGTGACCCCTGTTTCTGAAAGAAGTGTGTTACATCCTTTGATGGAGTGGGGCACAGAGCACAAGATGGAATCATTCATTTTTGTATAGTGTGTCACACCCAGGAGATAAGTCAACCCATGATTAGAGGAGGGCTAATCCAAACAATCTAAACAAAGGGAAAACTTGAGACTCTCACAGTGAGTCTATGAGATGGAGTGAAAAGGGGCAGATGATTGTGGAGGGAGGGGTGGCCCTCAGGAGTCCAGCAACGACCTGACTTAGAGAAAACTAATTCTAATAAATAAGTGTTTTTCATTTTATTGCTTGGTTTGTGTGTTTCCTTTTTCTTCTTCATCAAGTGAAATCAAATAACAGAGAAGCTACATTTGCTAACTATTTGGAATTTTGAAGGAAAAAAGAAGAATGGGATACGGTGCTTGTGGACTAAGGAATGGAGTGGGGACAGCTCCTACACAGGGAATAATATTTCCTCTGCAGTTATAAAAATTTGATATAATTGCTCATTGGGAGAAAATATAACCATCAGCACCATATTTTTTCCCTTATAACCAGCTATATTTTATTGTATATGGTTGTAGAATTGATGTATGGTAATATTCCTTTTTCTTTTTTAAGTACTTCACGAAGGAAAGAAAGAAAAATTCCATTGTGATAGTGCAGCAGCCAAGATTTAAAGTTGTGCTGGACTTACAATTGAAATGCAAATCACTCTTTGCAAACAGCTTCCCACTGAGACCCAAATTTTTACAGATCAGGTTCTGCTGTCCTGATGAGGGATCATTGAACGGCATTTCCCAGGATTCACAAATTAGTTGCCGTCTAAGGTATCATTTTCTGTGTTATAATTGTAACTTACCAGAGGAAACTTTGTCACAAAAGACAGTACCCTGTGCTTCCATTATTCTTCCAGCTGCACCCGCCACTAAGGATTCTTTCACACACAATAAAAATACACATCATGACCTCCCTCTCTGAAATACACACTCCTTGAATATAAACATTTTGAGAATGTTGGTGTGCTTTTCTTCCCCTTCTTTTTCAGACGTGCAGGTGGTAAAATACTGGCTGCCATGAACTGAAGACAATAAATAGAAATTACCAGCTTCTTATGGCTGCCTGATAGAAACGTGCCAGCTTGGGAAAGCCTGATTCTCCAGGCACAATGATCCTCCGGGCAAAGAAATCCCTGGATGTTCAGGTCCACTTGCTGGCTACTCCTTAATGTGCAGGTAAGGCTGTCCACTTCAGACATGCTTAGCTGCCCTCAGATACAAGGAGGCTGCTTAGAACCCTGGAAGGTTACCTCTCTTTCCCCAAGTTAAAAGAGCTAAAGCTCTGAGAGAGGCAGCATTGCACACAGGACAGAGAACGCAAAAGGCTGAGGGTTTAAAAGCTGAAGTTGAGACACAGAAATAATTTCAAAAGTTATGGTTGTATAGTGGGACCATCACTAGCTAGTACCTTTAAACTTGGTCTTGTCACAGAACTTTGCTAGCTGAGTTATCTGAGACAGATACAGCATGTCTGTGGATGTCCATCTCCACATATGCCAATGTTCTGGATCAGAAATTTCTCAAAGAGAATTCTGAGAATCACCTGATCCCAGAAGCACTCAGGGAGCTTGTTCTAAAAGGAGCATCTGGAGACTCATCCCCAGAGATTCTGATTTATTTTACCCAGGACAGGTTCCAAGAATCTGCAGTTTTAACAAGTTCCCCAAGATGATTTTTATGCACACTGAATTTGAGAACCACTGCAGTAGATGAACCCTGAGATTCCTCCAGAGTTAAGGGTTGAAAAATCGATAGGTTAGTCAAGCATACCCACCTTGAAGCCTGGGTCCCTTATCCAGGAAAATATATTTATCAAGAGAAATTGAAGGCAACAGCCTCCTCCATGTGAGGTTGGTGTCTACATCTAGACAGAAGCTACTAGAGACTCCGTTCCTTAAGTATATTTTCAGCAGCCCCACTGGGAGGGCTAGCTATAAACGTGTTGAAATCCCAGGATCCACCTTCCGTATCTCCTGGCCACTGAAAAGAGATGATTCTCATAGCTGCCATCTTCCTGCCAGAGCAGGAGAGGCTCCTGGGGAAGGCTGAGGAATAGAGGGAGAGCATGGTCCTATCTCCAGCCCCTGCGGTTTGAGGAGGAGGGGAAACTGAGGAATGTGGACAGGAGAACCCTTCCATTACCTCAGCTTCCTAGATAAAGTAGGAGGCAGAGAAACACGTGAGTGAGAAGAGAAGGTGTTGACAAGGACTGAAAAAAATTATGACGGATTGGAACTCTTATTGAGGAGAATGGGTGCGAAATCTAAGCAAAGTCGAGGGATAGGTGTGGAATTCCTTAAGTCTCGACTAGGGTGAAGTCTCTGGAATTTTATTATTGTTAATCATCTTGATTGTGAAATTATTCGTATCAACATTTAATTCTTTGAAAACCAGGGATACTGGATATATTTTCACATCTCTATTGGTTTTATGTGGCGAATTATCTATTCATAATCTTTGTTCATGTATTTTATTATTTCTTCTTTGACCATTTTTGTGTTTATTATAATAATTGTTCAATGTATGTGCTGCAAATAATTTTCTTCATTTTTTGTGTTTATCTTTATGTCTTTTCAATGCACACAAATGTTCATTTGTATGTATTCAAATCTACTGAATTTTCTCATATATTCTTCCATATCTATTAAATAGTCTATGCTGTCGAAGAGACTCAAATATTTCCAAGAGTCTCCTTTTTGCCTTGTAATTTTTCCTCCACCTGATGTTTTTTTTCTGCAGTGCCAATTTTAGTCTTTAGTCTTTTCAAATGGCTAACAAATTGTGTAGTCAACTTTCAATTATTACAAGTTAGGAAGGCTGGCATAACATACATGGTTATAATGCTACTAATAACTCCCCCGATGAATATATCAAATAATCTTTTTCCCCCATAAGGTTTTTATTTCAGTAAACTCTATTCAAAGCATCAGCTCCTAATGATAACACTTGTTTTCACAAAAAGATAAACCTGGTTTCTTTAAGTGACTCTATTTTACTGGGCCTTAGTCTCCTTACCTACAATACATTTGTTTCAGGTGCTTCTCAAAGGCTTTCTCAACTTTGAAATTGTATTATTTTAACGAGCACAGTGTACATCTGTCATTGTGCTAACTAGACCTGGCTTCCTTAGAGTAGGGGCTCAACGCTACAGCCCTCAGGCCATATCTGGCCAGCGGCCAGTTTTTATAAGGCACTTGAGCTAAGAATGGTTTTCATATTTTTAAAGAGTTGTTAAACAACAACAACAATAGGAATATTTGACAGAGACCCACAGATCTTACGAGGCCCTCAAAGCCTAAAATAGTTCCGACGTGGCCCTCTAGAGAATCGGCTTACTGACTCCTGCTATAGTATCAGCAGGCAGATCTTTTGTTATCACGGACACCTCTCCAAAAGTACCATTGGCAGACAACACAACAAGTACCATGTTTCCTTTTCTTCGGGGCACAAATTTAGAACACATTTCCCAGTCTCCCTGCAGTTAGGGCTGACCATTAATTGAGTCTTACAGAATGGGGTATGGGCAGATGTGATATACACCACTTCCAGACCCCTGCTACATCTGTCCCATGCTGGAGCTCCATTTCTCTCTTGTGTACACCAGTTGGATGTAGAGAATCCAGCAGAAGACACCAGCACTTTAGGAGATGATGCAGCCATTCAGTGAAGGCAACCCAAGTCCCCAACTGACCTGGTGGTAGGCTACACGTCAACAAAGAACATCACATTGAACTTCATCTGAGTAAAACATAAACTTGGTGTTGGTTAGGACAATAAATGGGGGAATTCATTACGGCTGCTAGAATCTATCCCAACTAAAGCTCTGTTTCTCCTCTGCAGCTCAGCTAGCATGTTGCTTCTGTCCTCTTTGAGCTAGGAAACCAGAGGACCAACACTGTTGAAAAACAAAATAGTGACACTGAGGAAATAGCGACTCAAAATAGTGACTGTTTCTGAGTGAAAGGAAAAGTTCTATAACATCAATTTAGAGCAGAGATTTTGGTAGATCAGTGACCTTTGTCCCTTTGTTAGTTAGGTTTGGACCATTTTTTCTGAGAGACAACTCCACTCAAACAAGTGGAGTGTCAGACCATCAATAATTAGCCGTACTGAGTCTTCCTTTGTTCTATCTGAGGGCTGGGGCTAATGGGAATTGAATGGCTTAAGGTGAGTATAAGTGTATTTTAACTAACCAGTCACAAAATTTAGTTCTGAAGATGCGTGAAGAAGAATTATATTCTTTGGATATTCATATTGCCTGGGAAAAATCTTAGTAAGTTTCTAAATCAGAGACCCTTCAGCGACCAGCATGGGAAATGCTATGTCCAGAGTACATATAGCAACAACACAAAATTAAAATTAACAAGTAGATGTCACTATTAAGACAAAATTGCCATATAGTGGAAGAGTTAAGGGCATGACTGAATTTAGTAAGCCTGAGTACGAATGCTTGCTGCACCAGTTATTAGCTGTTTGACTTTTTATGACCTCAATCTTTCTGTTATTCTGTACCCTCATTTATAAATGGGGTAAATGATACCTGCTCTTTAGGGTTGTAACAAAGATTAAATGAATTATTATCTTTAACTTAAAAGAGTGTGACACATAATATGTGTCGATTCATTCTAATTATTACATGATTCAAAATAAGGGAATTCACCCGATATGCAAGGTCTAATGTCACACTTCGAAAATCTCCATTCCCTCTCCTCTCATTCGTGCATTTCTGTAAACACCTTCCTAGTATTTCACTTTTGTCTCAGTTATTTAGTTATTCCTTCTTAGCTAAATTTTGATATTACGGTTGAGTTGTAGATAAGTTGCAACAAGTAAACAGAATGTGGATGGCAGTCCACTTAGATGTAATAACAGGAGAAAGATATAGAGGTAGGAAAAGATGGGGTATATTTGGTTAGCTAAATTCTCTTGGCAGTCCTATGTTCTAAAACTGAGACTTAAAGACAAAAGCATCTTCTCGTCTTCTTTAGAGAAAAGAAACAGCTGTCTTTTCTTTGAAAACATTGTAAGCTCTAGGTACATATGAGACCTCTTTCTATTTTGAGTTGGAAGAAAAGAAGCAATAAGAAAATTCATAATCAGAAGAAAACCCACAGTCCATTTTGTAGAAAATCTTAAAGTTGCTATTGGAGATATATATATATATATATATATATTTAATTGCATACATAGGAACAAAACTCTGCAGTTTGGATTATCCTTAGAATCTGGATCTTTGCACATTTTATTTTTTATCAGTATGCCCGGTTTTCCTTTGTTAAACTTTATAGTTTCTCAGAGCAAAGCATAAGGAACTATATTCTTATTCAGTGCAGTTTGAAAGCTTGCTTTGTTTTCTCCGAGGAGGAAGAGATACTTTTGTCATAAGGTTTGTAGTCACCTTGTCTGCAATCTCTTAAACAAGTGATACTTTATCATAGAGAAAAAGAAATTCACATACCACATGCAATATGAACACACTAGTTCTGCTACTAATTCAGAATTCTTAGTCCATCCCGCATGTTTTTTGACCTAACGTAGTGATATGAAAGGAATTTTATACATGTTAGTTCTGTCCCTCTGCTGGCAGTGGAAGTAAATCCCAAAGTATTTCAGCAGGTGCTATTAATATGCAAATAACAGAGAATGCACTGTTTCTAATAGACCTCCCAACTGCATGGGAGGCATCGCTGTTGGAGCAAATTAGCTTTCTGTAATTTGCATGCTTTTCACAACCTCCTGGGATTATATTTTAGATCAGAGACAATAAAAGCATATGCAGTTAGTTTAAAATGTAACTAATTTTAGACTTTGAAACAATTTTAACCTAACTTCTTTGTGGTGTTAAACAGCTATTTTGCAAAAAAAACTTTCATAACAGTCGGTAATTTTCATAGCATTGATTTGCCATTAATGGCTCCATCTCTTTATAGCGTGAAAATAAATGTGGGAACAGACCAGGTGTATGGGTTTCCCAACTGACTAAAAAGACACAATGGTGGGGGTGAGGGGGTGGTGGGGTGGGGGGGTGAACTGGAGGCCTGGGAGTATGCATTGTTTGGGCAATTACAAAGGATAGTATGGGTCAAGGGAAAACATAAAATTGGCCCAAATGGAGTGATTAGCCAACATGATTCATGACCAGAGGAACCAGCCAGAAAGATAAAGTGAAATTATTTAGCTCACCATGTAAGCCTTATAATATCTAAATATCTAAATAAATAAAATGGTATCTAAATAAATGAATAAATAATATTGAATTAACTGATTTTAACTATTCCAACTTATATCTTATAAATAATGTGTTTTTAGAATTATTATTCCATGTCCTAGAAATTAGGAAATTTTCTCGAAAAATATGTATCCAGTCTGGCAGCAACTAAGGTCATATGTGATTGGGAATTTAACATAATTTATGTTTTTTCTTGATCTATCAGTGAGAAGTTGAAAATTGAGCCAACCTGTGCATCTTTCATTGAGAAAATAAATTATTTTGATCCCTTCCTGGACTGGATAAGGTAGGGATTTTGAAAAAATTATTTAGATAATTTTCTAGCTTTTGCTGTCTTAAATCCACACATGAAAATTAAGTTGAAGAAATGACATAGCTAGATGTTTGAAGTTTAAATGTCGCCTTTGAATATGTGGTTTTGACTTGGATCCCAAATTAACTGATGACTGAATTATTCTGCATTTCCTTTTGTTTCTATAGACACGGCTGCATCATAAGTTTAAAAAATATCACATGAGAAAATGTCATAAATGAGAGTTCTTTAAGATTTACTGGCTAAACGTGTCTCTTATACATTAGTTCAGTAACCAGCAGCTGACCATAGGTAAAATAGATGACTTGGAGGAAAAGAAGAAAAGTAAAAGATAACTTTGCTATAAACAAAGAATATGATTATGTAATGGCCATTCCAATATTTCTGGTTACATTATGGACAGATTTCAAGTCAGGTAATTTCTGCCTCGTGAATCTTGCTGAAATGTGTGAATCAACTTGCAATAAATAATTTGGCCATTTGACATACCTTGGATCTGGAGGGACAAGTAATTAATTTAAATATCATACATTCAGCTAAATCAATAATCAGGTATATGTATATATTTATATGTGGATATAATGACATTTTTGTTTATCTATGATTTCAAGCTTTAAAGATAAAATTTTTACTCAGTGATCACACTTTGAAAAATTAGTCTTATATGTCAGATGGAAAGAGAACACATTTATGGCATATACAAGTAAAGCTAGACACTATGGAAAGAACATTTTGAACATAAAAAATGATATTGAGAATGATAATTTTGTAACAAATTAGAGGTCATCTATGCCAAGTAAATATAAATGGCATAATATTATATATAAATAATTTAAAATATATCATAAATTTATATAACTACTCTCAACTATAGCACAGCCTATATTTGATATACCATTTCTTCTTCAATACCTTCCCTTCCATACCAACCCCCATAGAGTTTTGTCCTCTGTCCATCTTCTTTTTTCTTCCTTTTCTAATAATATAACCCAATGCATGGCTGTCTTTTTACTTCTCTGCTACAATTCCCAAGCAATGTTTTCTGTTCTATTGATTTTGTTTTTTCTCTTAAGCTGAGGATCTAAATTCAGTCCACCCCATGCATCCTTCAAAGTCCAGTTCAAACATGGGCTCCACCGTGAAAGCTTCAATGATGCTTCTGGCTCAGACCCATCTCTCTTTTCTCAGAAGTCCCATTGCCTTCAGATCATCTTATTCTTAAAATATGGCACTTTCTACGTTTTTAAATTATATTGGAAATGTCCTATTTCCTCTGACTAAACTGTGTGCTTCCTGAGAACAAGGTTTGTTATTGCCTGCTGAGACCAATTCCTTTAATATAGCAGGTACTTCAGAAATAGTTATTGAATATTAATAAAGTTTCTATAGGCATTATTTTCTCATATATTCTGTTAGATATGGGAAGAACTTTATCTTTTGTTTCCCTTTGCCCACTTTTTAAACAGGTATTTACTCTTCTCACTCAGAGTGATTATGGAAACCCACAATACATTTTCAGACTAAACCGGTTTTGCACTGCTTTTATATGGCCTTAGGTACCTCATTTATCTCCACTGTATCTCAGCCTTTTCTATCTGTAAAATATTAAAGGCTCAATCTCTCAACTCTTCAGAGTTGCTGGGAGGATTATCCAGTGTAACACACTTTGCATGAACATGTTCTGAAGGCAGGTTTTTATGCACAGACACTGGCAGCTCTTGCTATTCCAGTTCTGGCCAGCGTTGCTCTGAGCCTTGCAGTGCCTTGGAGTCGCTGAGGGGCCCTGGACATTCATTCAGCATCGGAATGTCCTCCTCTTTAGTTATTTGGCTGGCACCTTCATGAAAAAGAAAAAAACCTTTATGGTTTCTGTTTTTCTCATGGCCTGGGTGTTTGGACATGATCTCCCTACTGGCTGACTTCAAGTCAAGGAGAACTTTTCTGGCAGCTGACGTGAAACAAATTCTGGTCGGACGTGTTTAGGGCCTCAAGTCACAGACCTGTGTTTATTTTCATTGAGAAAGAGCAGAGCAGGGAGACATGGCCCCATGGCCTTTATTTGAGAAGCACACAATAGCAGAGCTCCAAGTCCAGCCGTTTCTCCAGAGAGAAAGTGGTTTCAAATATTTTAACCAAAGACTACATGATTATTAGTTTTTATTCTGGGCAAATAAAGTTTGCTCTTCTAGGTATATCCCACAAATATAAGCCAGAGAAGAGATTTCTTTTCCAAGAAAATGCAACATTTGTTACTCATAAAAATATCCCAGACACTTCCCAGTTTAAATAATCACAACAGTTTTGCCTTTCTCTAGAAAACATTGACTGTACCCCTTCCCCGCCATGCCCCATTCTTAACACCAGAACTTCTTTCTTTCTGATGATATTTTGAGAGATGATAGTGCTGAATATAGGTTCCTTTAGTGAACTTCCCATACCTTTTTTTCCCCATGTATCTTCTTGGACTAAATTTGATACCTCTGATTAATACTGGAAATTCCCTTCTTTGTCATAAGAAATGAGTCCTCTTAACTTCCCTAAGGCCCTGTGCATGCACCGAACATTCATAATTGTCCCACAGAGGATCACGATTTGCATGTAGAACATCATCTGTGAAGTAGCCACCATGCTAGGGGTTTTATATTGTTTCCCTTAATCTTCACAACTATCCTTAGAAGTAGATAACATGATGCTCATCTTAAAGATGAGAAAACTGGACCTCCAAAGGACCCAATGTAAAACTGCTAGATAATGGCAGAGCCAATATTTACATTCAGGGCAGGCTGATTGCAGTTTCCATGTTCTTTCCATTGTACAACTAAAAATGAATAAATCGATACATAAGTAAATATAACTACACACACATACGTATACCTATACACAGAATACTTGTTGCTGGTGCTCCACAACACCCACACAATCTTTAGTGTTAGACAAAAACCAATTAGTCATTTCAGTAATAAATAGCTAGGTACTATCAAAAGAGTATGTTTGTCACATTATAAGTAGTTGTTTTAGAATGTTATAGGCACAGATTCACATGTAGAAATATTTCCATGTCTCCTATGTACACAAGAAGACTTGGTGAGCTGAATTAACTCTTTCCCCAAATCAGTCTGTTGATTTAATCTCATCCTTTCATAACTACCTATGATCCTGGACATGTTGCCTCTGGTAGTAGAAGGGCAGGCTGACAGACGCTCAATGGACATAGGTATTTCAGCTGGAAGAGGGTTGAGCAGGCATTTGGAATGAAGGTGGGGTGACATGTAGCTACCACCTGCAAAAGAAGAAGATAAAGACACCGATTCTGGATGTGGGGCCCTGGTTCAGATCAGAACTAGCGGTCAGCCTGATCTGAAGCTCAGCTTCTGATGGACTGGCCCTTGGTACCAATTAGCCCTAAACACAGCAGGTATTGTTTCTGCAGTTTGCAGCAGAACCTAACCTAGAGATGGTTAAATGCTCACAGCTTTGAAGATTAGAGGACTTAACGAAACAGGGAGCTACCCAAGTCACCCCAATTCTTTTCTTTCCTATCTGTGTCTTAGCCTTCTTTTTTAAGCTTTCTAGAACATGATTACTCTTCAGCAGACCATGGTAATGTGTGTCGGGAAAAAATGAAATTAAACTGGTGCTTCAGGAATTCTTTCATAATGTAATCTGAACCAGTCCTTATTAATGAGGCCAAAGTATTTCCCATCCAAGTGCAGTCCTGCAATTATTTAAATGTGTAAGTGAAACCATTCTTTATACCTTCATTCACAGTCCATTTAAGTCAGAAACTGAGTTTACTGGGTTTACTAACTGGGCATTAAGCACCATTTGAACAGTTTAAGAGCTATCAACAGTTGCAATGGCCCATAATAAATATATATACAATTATTTCTATATAGATTGTCCTTTATAGTTGAAAATGACATTGCGAATAGTTACGAATTATATGCCTGTCACTACACAGCTAGTATTTCAGTGTATATTTGCATAGGGATTTTCCATTTATAGAGTACTCACATTATTTATTTATCAGTATAACCTAATATATTATTATTAGTATTACTAATTTATCATTAAGGAAATAAAATTCATAGTTGTTGGATAAGCCAAGATGGATAAAACCGGGAAGTGAAACACCAAAGTGCTTAGCATACTGTGTCCCTGTATATCATAAATAAGTGTGATTTTTCTTTGACAGTTGCTATCCAAAATTCTGTGTTGCCTGTTATACTTAAATATTGCTCATTTATATGAAATACAAAGCCCATTTATAAGGAAGAATAGTAATTTATTTAAACGCATTTGTGGTTAAATCTTATCTTCTTTCAGTAATTCCTTCATTGGGGTATTTCAATTACTTACTTGGAACATTCAAATTAGTTATATTTGCAAATAGAATTTTGCAGCAAAGAGCCTGAAAATAATATTCTCCAAGACAAATTCTATTTAGAATTTTTAGTTATAAATATAATCATACATTTAATTTAAAAACATACCATATACAGCACACATACATTGACAGATTTTTCAATTCTCAATATGTTAAAAGCCAGCAGTTTAAGTACAGCTGACCCTTGAAGAGCACAAGTTTAAGCTGTGTGTGTCCCCTTGTGTGCGGATTTCTTCAATAAATACATTGGAAAAATTTTTGAAGATTTGCAACAGTTTGAAAGAACTTGCATATGAACCATGTAGCCTAGAAATATTGAAAAAGTTAAGAATAAGTTAGGTATTCATGAATGAATGAAATATATGTAGATATACATGTAACATACAAAATATGTGTTAATAGACTACTTACGTTATTGGTAAGGCTTCTGGTAAATTGTAGGCTATTAGTAGTTAAATTTGGGGAGATGCAAAAGTTATAAGGGGATATTTGACTACACGGGGGTCAGTGCTCCTAACCCCTGTATTGTTCAAGGGTCAATTGTATATTCTTAGAGGTTGGGAAAAAGACTGGAAACCTTTAACAATATAATTTCATACTTTGGAGGCTTGTTTTGTTTATTTGATTTTCACTAGTATGAGATAAAGCTCATGAAAATTACTTGGTTGTGTCATTTTGGAAAGAGAAGAAAAAAGGATTTTATTGATCATTAGTTTCAAATCAGTTTGCACTGAAAATATTCCTTGAAGGATTGCTCAGAATAATTAATATGGGGAAAGAGTCGTAGTGTCTGACTAGATTTTCCTAATGCAGCCTCTCCCAGTAAGTATCCATAAAGGTCCACGAAAAGTTGAAAACTTCACAAAAACTTCAATAAGTGACAATGAATCGACTGCCAAAAAGTTGGGAAAATATCACCCTATCTACCAAATCTTTTGGGTCTGGCCTCTTTTGCTAAGCATCTGTTTTTGAAAGTCATCCGTGTTGTTGCATCTGTCGGT
This sequence comes from Tursiops truncatus, assembly GCF_011762595.2. Taxonomy (NCBI): domain Eukaryota; kingdom Metazoa; phylum Chordata; class Mammalia; order Artiodactyla; family Delphinidae; genus Tursiops; species Tursiops truncatus. The sequence goes on along the minus strand of NC_047047.1, from coordinate 39,617,582 downwards.
AATGTGTTCTTATTTATTTCTGAATAGTATTCCATTGCACAGGTATACCATAACTTGTTTATCCATTCTCCTGTTGATGGACATTTGAATGCGTGTTTTAGGGCTCTGAATATATAAAGCTTCTATGTAAGGATGTGAAAACATGTTATTTTCCGAGGAGTGGGATAAATCAGCTGTTGGATTATGGATGAGGTATATGTTTCCCAGTCATTCTTTTCTTGGCCACATGTGGTTTCACAGTATGTATGTGCAGATTAGTTTTCAGCCGATGACTGATAGGGACCCCAAGCCATTGGGGGAATCCCCTGTTTTGCAAAGTTCCCTTCTTTCCAGTACTTTTCCTTTCAAATTCTAGATAACTCCATCTTCCTAAATACCAATCTGTCTTCTCAATGCAATGAGACCTCTGGGCACTATTGGGAGATCTTCCCCGTGCTCAAGTCTGGGAATTGGCTTCAGGCAGAAATCTGGGGCAATCTTCCTCCTAAACCCATTTGTTTACCTTCTTCCTTGGATCACAGTCCTACTCTGCTTTTACGAAAACAGTTACTTTACATATTTTGTCTAGTTCTTTGTTTACTATGGGAAGTTAAGTTTGGACTTCGTTAATCTCTTAAATCAGAAATCAGAAGTTGATATTGATTAATTTTTAGTTGAATAGAGAATATAATTATTTATAAATTTAGGGAAGCAACTATTATAATAAAATGGAAAATAGAATTTCCAAACTACTAGAAGAAATAAAATAGAAAAGAAAAAAGAAAAAAATGCAACAAAATTAGAAGTAATCATGAAATACAAACAACAAAATAAGTAGACAAAAGTAGCTATCACAATAAATGTGGAATGAATGAATTGAATTATCTGGGACAAGATAAAATTCTGAAACTGGGTTTAAAAATCCAACTACATGCTCTTTATATCATAGATATAATTAAAATATTAATTAAACAATTCGGAAATAAATGGTGAGATAGCATCATTCCTGGTTTTGCTACTTAGAAAATATAGTTTAATGTTATTTAAAAAACAAACATTAAATTGAACGAAACTCAAGGTAAAACAAATAGTATTATTGGAGAAGAGAAAAAGCAAATGAAAGAGTTCTCATAATAAAAGAAGATTCAGCTCTATAAAATAAAGGAAAAATATTTATTAAATTAAGAAATATTAAGGGCTTCCCTGGTGGCGCAGTGGTTGAGAGTCCGCCTGCCGATGCAGGGGACACGGGTTCGTGCCCCAGTCTGGGAGGATCCCACATGTCGCGGAGTGGCTGGGCCCGTGAGCCGTGGCCGCTGAGCCTGCGTGTCCAGAGCCTGTGCTCCGCAACGGGGGAGGCCACAACAGTGAGAGGCCCGCGTACCGCAAAAAAAAAAAAAAAGAAAGAAAAAAGAAACATTAAGAGTTATAGGAAGAATATGAAACACACCAATTATCAAAATCAATGTAAATGGATAAAACTCAAAACATCTCTGGTTGGCACTATCAAAAAGCCATGTATATACTACCTCCCCCTAAAAGGATGTCATAGTAATTAAAGAACATAAAAAGAATATTGGGTAAAGATATATCAGGCAAACTATAAGTCTTAAATGGCAATATCAGAAATATAGAATTTTAGAAAAAAAGTCAGGATAATGATGATGATTTTGTGTTGAGAATAGATATTCAGTGTTGTATTGCAGGTCAGGGGAGTCAGTTACATGCATCTATTCTTAACTTCACATTCAGTAATGTCACACAGGTTGCTTGAAATTGGCCACGGTAGTAGTATTTAATCCTTAGAATTTGGTAAATGTTTCAAATCAGCCCCTCTCTCCCCTCCCCTCCCCACTGCCAGAGACCTGGTTGTTAAACATGTGCCAGCACACCACTGACCATAATCCAAAATGAACATGTAATAGTCCTGACGCTGTAGGACCCAATAGCATAGCTTAGAAATGTAGGGCACAAACCTATGAGAAATTCAAAGACAAAATGACAGAAGCTCCATATTTGTGGGAGAGATTAATACACCTCTGCCAGCCTTTGATGACTCAAGTAAGCACACACAAAAAATGCAGTGAAATAGGTGATTTGGATTATATCATTAATAAGATTAATTGAAATATGGATTGCAACCACCCAGCAAAGAACAGTTTATTTTGTTGTATATATGAAACCCTTTAGAAGCATACTACGACAGGCAGAAAATCTCAATAATTGCCAAAACATTTAAATAATGAAGTGCACAGTCTTGGGCCTCAATGTCCTTTAGTAGTTAACAGAAAGTTTACCATGACTGCACAACGAAATTTCCTCCCTCCCTCTAACAAACAAAACATTCTAAATAACTGAGGTGAATTTGGAATCAGTTATATAATTGAACCTAATTTCAAAAATAATAAAGTATGGCCTTTGCATTAAAAATATTAAAACTATAAATTCATGATATTTTCTGATTGAAACATAAACTTAGTGAAAACCAGAGGAAAGCAAAATAAGGCATTGCAAAAAATCAACAAGTTACCTAATAGCTGTGTTTTCAAACATTCAAAACATCACTTTCATGTGATTGGAAATTAAACTAGCAACCAGAGAAAAATGGCACTATGTTAGGAGGAAGGAAGGCAAGGAGGGAGGAGACAGGGAAGAGGAAAGAAGGGAAGGAAGGAAGGAGGGAGGGAGGGAAGGAGGAAAGGAAGGAAGGGAAGGAAGAGAGGGAGGGAAGGAGGAAGAGTGGGAGGGAAGGAGGAAGCAAAGGAGGAAGGAAGGAGGGAGGGAGGGAATGAAGGAGGGAAGAAGGGAAGAAAGGAAGGAGGGAAGGAAGTCAGAGAGAGAGAGGAAGACAAGATCGCTAATTTTTAGTGGCTATAGACTTTGTTCCTGAAACAGTGGGGGTTAAAAATGATAAACGTTATGGAAATGTATAAGAAATACATTAATGATGCAATAAGAAAATAATTTTACCAGAACAAAAGACAGATATAACCAATGACAGAATTTTCTCAGCGATGTTTATGTTTTATAAGTATATATTTATAATCATATAACTATTATGAATAATCCTTCAGGGTAGAAAACATTAGTTTAACTCTGAAAATTGTTTAGCCACTGACTACTGGTTTTCTGTGGAAATAAGTGAATCTATGGAATCGTGTTTTTTTCTTTTTTTCTGCAGATTTCCTGTTCTCAGAGCTCTCATTATTACTCTCTAGGTCCATTTTTCTCAGAGATAGGCAGTGTGCTTTGCTTCTTATATTCCCAGAAACATTGGGCTTAACTGCAGGTGTTGTGGGAATACATTTAAGAAATTTAGAGAAAGACCATAAGGGAAATTGACTTACTTGGTAGAAATCCATGTCAATAGTGTATCTGGAATGATCCAGGTTACTAGCTTGGAGTACAAACACAATCACCTTACTTTTATTTATTCAGTCTATTGCTTGAACACTTACCTGCCCTCAGTGGTGGGAAGTCCCCTTATTCCCCAAGGCCTCCCCCATCCACCCTCCTTAGGCAGGAACACTAGGGACTTAGTTCAAAGAAGATCGGTCCTGCTGCAAGAAGCCAGGAAGAGAGAGGAAACCAGGAAGTGTGACCAGTCCACTAATGCTGTGGCTTGGGTCTCTGCCGCATGAGTTTATAGATGGTCCTGCACATATTCTGATGGCAGGAAATCTGTTCATGGTTGCTACCATACTCCTATTGCTTCAGCTCTTTTCTTCCCATCACCCCAACAGCATCCCCCTGAGCTCTGAGGACGCTTCTCTTTTGGATCACACTCACATGCTCAGCCTTTCCCCCCTAATGCTTAGCACAGTGCCAGGTGGGCCACACTAGAGAAGAACACAGCTCCAGCCTCCTGAGGTGCTGGATGAAGTCTTCCCCACGGAGCATGGTTCGCACCCCCTGCATGGGACCAACTTGGCACATCCCAACGTGGGATCTCCCCATTGCAGGTAAAGAGGAAAGGCAAATGTTAAAACGACAAACACACACCCCTTTCACATACCTATACCTACACCTACATGCAGACTTGCACTGGCAAGGATTGCCTGTTTGCCTTAACTTTTCATAACTTAGAGGGCCTGTTAAATCCTTCTCTACAATGAAGCAATATCCTCCAAGGGACTGTCCTTCACTATACACTAGAAGTGGCACCTTATTCCAATACTAATTTTTTGTAAAGAAAAGTCTGCTCCAGCACTATGGCTATGGAATGAGGCCGAGTAAATGCTAATTTTTTCTTAAAGAAAAGCCTGCTCCAAGATCATGGCTATTGAGTGAGGCCAAGTAATCCTATTCAGGGCTTGAATGTTTATGGGGGGAGAGTTTATCAGCCATTTGCATCTCCCCCAGCATCTGGTAGTTTTATCCAGCATTACACTTTTTTTTTTCATTTGTAACACTTGTAACTGCAAAGGATTAATCTCCAAAATATATAAAGAACGCCAATAGTCAAGAAAGAAACAGTGTGGTAGAAAAATAGGCATTTCGCACAAAGGAAATCTAAATGTCTAATAAGCCTTGTTAGTAACCTTGGAAATTCCCATGAAAACTATGCGATCCATTTCACGCCCACCAAAGGGGTTAAAAATAGAAAATGCCGATGGGATGTGGCGGAAAGGAGATGCCCGTGGGAGAGTTAGTCACCTGAGCTCCCTGGGAAGACAGTGGCACTCACTGGGCACCGCAGTGTTCAAACAGCCCCATGTGTTGGCGGGTCTGTGAGTCGTGGTACGTTCATCCAGCGGGCGTCTGCGGCAGGGGATGAGCGAGGCCTTTCCAGGACTGGCTGGGGCGAGCAGCTAATTGCCCTGAAGGAGGCCCCATGCCACCAACACCGACGAACCTCAAAAAACTTCCCAGCTCCCATGCATCACGGGTGTGAGCTCGGGGAGAAGCTAGTGCCTCCCCGACCTTAATGCGTATGGTCGGCAGCCTCACATTGGCCCCAATGAGCCTGCCCATTGGTAGGCCGTGACTGTGGGGCCCCAGCTGCCATGTTGTAAGGGCAGTCGAGCTGTCTCTTGGGGTGGAGAGGCCCCGTGATGAGGAGCCACACCTGTTTTAACTGGCTAGGCAGGGAGTGGGCCCTATGGCCCCAGGCAAGCCTTGGCCAAATCATCCTGCAGCCTGCGGAAGGACTGAGCCGGAGTGATCCAGTGAAGCTTCTCTCTGACCCTCAGAAACAGTGTGATATCACAGATATTTACTGTTTCTAGCATCTACGTTTTGGAGTGATGTGTTATGTAGCCCTGGATACTTGAGAAACTTTGCCCAATGCAGATTCTCTAACACTGCTGCAGCTGCCGAAGGTCTAGGGGTCGGCGCTTTAACAAGATCCAGGTGATTCCAATGGGCCCGTGGCCCGAGAGGGGGAGGATTCGGCTCCCGCCCCCGCTTCGGGGAAAGGCAGTCACATAAAACAGCGCCCACCGCAGCGGCCTCAGCTCCACCGCAGCCACCGGAGGGGTCGGAGTAGCCAGGCTGCGAAGACGGGCGAGGACAGCCCAGCACAGCGGCGGTGACCGGCCGCGAGCACCAGGCCTGCCCGGGGAAGGGTGCGTGGTGGACTCCTGAAGGCTCTGTGAACCTGCAGCCTCCCGGTAAGCTCTGGTTCCATTTAATTCAGAGATGGCTGTGTGGACTCCGGAAGGTTGTGTGAGCTCTGATTCCGTTCAATTCAGAGTTGTCTGTGTGGGGTCTGGAAGATTCTGTGTGTTCTGGTTCCATTTAATTCTGAGTTTGCTGCTTGGACTCTGGAAGTTTCTGTGAGCTCTGGTTCCGGTTAATTCTGAGTTTGCTGTGTGGCTCCAGGAGGTTCTGTGAGCTGTGATTCCATTTAATTCGGAGTTGGCTGGGTGGACTTCAGAAGGTTCTGTGAGCCCGGAGCCTCACGGCGAGTTGTTTCCATTTAATTCAGAGTTTGCTCTGTGGACTCCAGGAGGTTCTGTGAGCTCTGATTCCATTCAATTCAGAGTTGGCTGTGTGGAGTCCGGAAGATTCTGTGAGTTCTGGTTCCGTTTAATTCTGAGTTTGCTGCTTGGACTCTGGAAGGTTCTGTGAGCTCTGGTTCCGGTTAATTCTGAGTTTGCTGTGTAGACTCTGGAAGGTTCTGTGAATTCTGCTTCTATTTAATTCCGAGTTTGTTCCATGGACTTCAGAAAGTTCTGTGAGTTCTGGTTCTGTTTAATTCAGAGTTTGAAATCATAATATTTCTTAGGAAGGCAACTGTATTATTGCAGAACAGTATATAGGCGTTTAACGCAAATAAGTATCTCTGTCTGAAACTGACAGCATGGTACTGATGAATGAATACCAAATAAATTCATCAGAAAGTTTAGTTGGGGAAAAAAAGAAAAGAACGAGTGGACCGCTGCTGCCACTATTATTTATGTTTTTCTGAGCATTATGGGCAATGCAAGAAAATTAGAAACAGGTGTAATCAATGATAGAACACAAAATTACGTTTCTACATTATTCACTGATGTCATCCTTATGACATAGAAAAACCAATAAAAGCAAATGAAAGTTTCTTATGTAAGAAAATGGCCAGATAAGAGAGAAACACACATAGGAAGATTCCCAGTAACCAGTTGGAAGAGATAAGAAGTTTTTTCCATAAAGAAAAAACTTTTTTCCACAAAGAAAAAACATTTGTGTATGTATATATTTCTATGTATGAATGCTTGTCTGTGTTTGGGTGTATGTATCCAGAAATAATGTTTAAATAAAATTTGTTTCCCCACAATCACTTTTTAGCCCCTTACCTTTTCTTAAAGTACCTGATGTATGATTATAAAAAACATTATAATCTCTGCCCCCCCAAGACTGATGAGAGCAGGGTACTGTTTTTTCACTGCTACTCTTAGTGGCTGCCACACAGTGAACACAATATATGATTGTGGTGGTAGTTGTTATAGAAGGGGGAAAATCTGACAAGTGAAAAGGGATTTGTTCATCATTATCTTAGTTGAATAACCTGCATATTGCAAAGATGCCAATCTAATATATTTAAAGCATAATTTATTCAAGTCCCAATGGATATGTAGTTTTGCAAACTAATAAAAAATATTTGATATTACAATTAGAAAAGGAAGCAGGAAGGAATTACTAAGAATGATTTGTAAGGTAACGTTTTCATTTGTGCCAAAATTAGCAGGTGCATCTCTGGGACCTAATAGACAGTCCTAAAACTGATCTTAGTCAAAATAAGAATTTGGCTGATGAGAAAAGAAACATCACAGAATAATAAGGACAGAACTGCTTAGTCAATAAATTGGATTAGAAAAAATGGATATTAGGGAAAATATGTGTAAAAAAAAATAAATAAATCCTGGATATCCTGAGAAATTAAACATAGACATTATTACCACATAAGAGAAGATAGATGAATGAATATTTAACTACTTGTGGTTTAGGAAAATGCACATTCAACAAGGCAGAAACTTTATATCAAAAATACATAAATGTTAAGCAACAAAGAGTAAACTGGTAGAAATATGTTTTCATCAAATATTAAGCAAGCATTACTATCCTCAATATTAAAAAAACTCTTACAAATTAATAAAATAAGCATTATAACCCCAATAAAAATATGAATCCATAGAAGCAAATAATTTGCACACACAAAAGAAATTCAAATATCCAATAAGTATATGAAAAATTGCTCAGCAATAACATGCTACTTTCAATTTGCCAAAGAATAAATGATTTTTAGAATTATTAATACTCAGTGATACTGAGGTGTCGAGTGTGGGAAGCGGTGGTGGCATGCTTGTAAATGTTTAGCAGCTGGCTCTCTGGATGTAGTTCTCACATGAATATTAGCTGATATTTGTTGATGTTTAAATTTAATGTTAGGACAAAAGTAAAAAAAGAAAGAAAAAGGACAAAAGTCAGAATGTCACTCATTCTTCAGTTAAGATGGGCAAATTCCTTGGAAATAAATAGGATAATTGACTTCTTGAGTAGTGGAAGAATTATTTCCTCAATGTTTATCACCATTCATAATGTAAACGTTATAAGCATGGTATATTTTAAAGTAAACCTGCATTATTAATATTTTACCCATTGCTTCATTAACTCTTGAAAAGAAACAAGACAATAATTCAGGCACTGGTTTGTCGTATTTTTTCAGTGCCGTGATGAAATAATCCCACCAAACTGATATCAAGCTTTAAAAATAGGATTGCTAAGAGATACACAGTAGCACATCATTACATAGTATTTCCACCAAACAGATAAAATAATACAAATATTAGAAAGAGATGAGTTCATACCATGTTATGGGAAAAACTATGTTGTATATAAATTATAGAAAAATTATGTATTCTGATATTTGTAAAATCTGTTGTGTGTATGAATACATGTGTTTATGTGCATTTTTAGGTATATATAAATGTTTATATTTGTTTTATCTGGGTAGTACAGTTATAGATAATTTGTTTTATGTTATTTCCATTTTTCTATTTTCCAAATTTTCTACATTTAACATGCACTTTTCAGTCATACTTTCTTGCAGCTCTTCCAGTGGAAGCAAGAAAGTGTTCCTGTTAGACAATATTCTGCTTCATGTCTTCCAGGATTTAAAAGGGAGAGAATAAAGGAAGATACAAAAACAAAAAAGGAAAAAAAAATAAGTTGTTGTTCAAAAGATCAAGTCCTGTAGAATTTGTACATTATAGCTTAATTTCACACACCCTGAACAAATTATAAATTCAATTTAGATAGCATTCCACGTGCAGTGTAGGCTCTAAATTATTCAAAACCATGTTTTTAGGTCCCCTACCAAATTAGGAATGTCCTTGAGCTGCCAAATTGAGATTCTTTCTCCATTAAACTGAACACTGCCCAACACATCATTATCCCCCAAAATGATGCAGTGTGTATTCTGAAGTTGTATTTTTATATACATTTTCCATATCATTGATCATACAGAATGTAATAAGTTCCATTTTGATTCACTAGTTCAGTCAAAGAGATGTTCAGAATTATTCCATATAATTCACAGCACTTAAGAAAGCATATATTTTCATAATACTCTAAATCTGTTGCTTATGGTAGTAACTCAAACGTATGACCAGTTTGCCATAGCAAACTGTCGTTTAAAAATGGTGGTGGGGGCTTCCCCGGTGGCACAGTGGTTGAGAGTCCGCCTGCTGATGCAGGGGACACAGGTTCATGCCGCGGAGCGGCTAGGCCCGTGAGCCATGGCTGCTGAGCCTGCGTGTCCGGAGCCTGTGCTCCGCAACGAGAGAGGCCACAGCAGTGAGAGGCCCGCGTACCGCAAAAAATAAAAAAATAAAAAATTTAAAAAATGGTGGTGGTGCTGTTCCATCATTGTAACTTACCAACATAAGAAATGAGTTAGAATGATATTTTTATTGAGCACCTAATATACAATCTTGTGGTTGTTTGCCCTGCAATACTAGTTGACAAGCTGTAGTAGTAGAGGTATCAGTACTTTTTTTTTAATTGGAGTATAATTGCTTTACAATGGTGTGTTACTTTCTGCTTTATAACAAAGTGAATCAGTTATACATACACATATGTTCCCATATCTTTTCCCTCTTGCGTCTCCCTCCCTCCCACCCTCCCTATCCCACCCCTCCAGGCGGTCACAAAGCACCGAGCTGATCTCCCTGTGCTATGCGGCTGCTTCCCACTAGCTATCTATCTACTTTTATATAAAGTATAACTTGAACTATATTTTTAAGTTAAAAGCTGTCAAGCTAAAAACACACATAAATCAGTATCATAAATCAGTATCAGAGTGTGTGTCTATGTATCATGTATGTGTCCTTTTACATAATTAATTTTACCAAATGGCAGAACTCAGGTTTTGTTTATTTTTAAAAGAGAAAGAGGTGGAACCGGTTTTTTCAAAATGGGTAAATACTCCATTTCTCCACAAGCAGATGAATTTCCAGACCTCCTATGATTATTTTACTACTATATTGTCAAAATTGCTGGAAATACAAGATCTTCAATTCATTATCACTGACAACTAGTTAGTTCCTCTGATATTTAATAATAAACAGGAAGTTGTTGATAAATATATTGCTGTCATACCTGTTCCTTGAGGAGGTCTTATTATAATCAGAATTGTCCATTTTAGAATCATAAGTCAACACCCATTACATTTTAAAAAATAGCTCTTTCACTAGAGTTGCTCTGTCCTCAAAACTCAAATTTGGTTGGCTCATGCTATCTTAGAGAACTACAGACTAACTAGAGTGTTCTTGGACATTGTCTAGCCCTCTTTAGTTATCTCTGTTTGATCAATATGTATTATTTTCATATTCTCTTCTAGAGTTCAGTATATCAGAAAGATTTATTCAGGAATAACCTACTCTGTTATTTGATATTTATATTTTACCTCTAGATGTGCTTTTTACATTAACTCTGCAAGAGCAAGTGATGGAGAACTGTGACAGATAAGATTTCTAGAAAATGACAAATATGGGGGGAATGTCCCAAACATAAAATTAGGGAAGATCATTCGAATCATGTCTTTCTCCACTAAACCTTAGATACCCTCTGATGTTGGACAAAGGCTCTGCCTACCTAAGAACTAGGTTAATTTTGTCAAAAGTTAATAGAATTTTTTTAAAAGTCAGGTTTGGTTATTTGGAACTAAATAAGTAAAACAGAGTAAAATACACAAAACTCAATACCGTGGCCAGAACTAATGGTTTCCATGAAGGTTTAACATTCCCAGTGAAAACTAAATGTACCTGGCAGCTCTGAGGTTTGAATCATCCCGTTAATTCCATACCAGTTATTTATTTCATAGCATTTTATAGCAGTAAAATTATGTGTTGACCACTAAATGTATGACCAAAAGTTCATTAACTATGTTTTCAAGTTAAGAGATGGCGGAAAAGTCAAAATAAACTGAAAAGGCAGAAAGTTTAATTTAGTACTGGACATTTAATTGAGTAACGTCTATGGGTGAGAAATTTGTTTTTTTATGGATATTCATTTTTAAACTCCTGGTAACAGAGAGACATCTAATTTACTAAATGTAAAGTAATCACATTTTAGCTTATACTGCCTTTTGAAGCCTGAATTATTCCATTATTGTTTAGCTCAGGTTTGAGATAAAAAGGTGGGGTGTAAAGAGTCTAGGATGTGACCCACCTCCCAGTTTTCATATTGTACCAAAATAGAATGGAAACAAAATGAAGAAATACTTGGAGAGGAAATGAGCGTTTGACCAAACAAGCGCCAGGTTAGAGAATATAAAAGTAAAAGGAAGAATTCAAATTGATAAATGACAACTTTGAAGTGCCAATGGCATGTTGAAGTAGCAAATGTGTAGAAAGTAGTTGACAATTTGAGAGAGAAACTTGGGCAGATTCTAGAGTACAAGATATAAATAAGGGGTGAATCCAGATAGCAGAGATAAATTGAAGTCTGTAGCTTTCTTAAGAGTGATAAGGTAAAGCTTATAAAAGAAGAGAGTCATTGCCCCAACCATTCCACTTCCAAGAACTTCTAGGCTCACCCCTACATGTCCAAATTGACACATACTGTCAACTACAGTGATACTTTTAACAACAATAGATGGAAAACAAAGCAAGTGTTCATCAGGAGGTGAATGGCTACGCAAACTAGGGTATATCAACAAGATGAAATGTTACATAATTGTTGAAAAACTGTAGTAATATGCAAAGATTAAGAATATGTAGTTAAGTAAAAACCACATGGTGCAGAATGGTGTAAAGTATGCCACCCTTTGTGTAAAAACGTTTGGAAAAGTAGAACATATATTTTACTTATTTGAATATAAAAAAACACTAAAAATATTCAAAACTAATAAAGGTGGTCATGTATGGTGGCAAGGATAAACAGGGAAAGTAAGGACCAGGTTGAATGGAATCTTGTCAGTATATACCTTGTGATAGTGTTCTGATTTTTGAATCATGAGAATGTGTTAACTATTCAAAACAAATAAAAAAGTTGTCTTAAACTCGTTAAAACAGAGAGGACATGGAGAAGGCAAGGGTAGATTCTTCTTGGATGAAAAACAAAGATTAAAAAAAGCATGGAGACAAGATGTAGAGATAAGCTACACACAAAGCTAAGAGGTAAGGAAATGAAATGTCAACAAGGTAGGTGGAGAATGTCAAGGAGGAGAAGGTGGGCAACATCTTCAAATGCTGCCAAAGGGTGTAGATGATGAGACCTAAATAGAGCAAGTAAGAAGTCCCCAATGACAAGCATTTTTCTTCCTGTAGATAACACTGCTGGCACCCTGTACAGTGCATCTAGTTTCTATGTTGTTTTTAACAGGTGAATGTTTAAGACACAGAAAGGCTTCTTTAGAACTATGACTGGCCTCTGACCTCCCCACTTTTGTTTTAATTAAAAATACCCATTTCAAAGCTATAAAACCAAAGAATAAAACTGACAGATTAGAAAATTATCCTCATAAATAATAAGATCTAGCATTCACTTTAACCTTTTTTTTTTTTTTTTTTTTTTTGGAACGCGGGCCTCTCACTGTTGTGGCCCCTCCCGTTGCGGAGCGCAGGCTCAGCGTCTCACTGGCCCAGCGCTCCGCGGCATGTGGGATCTTCCCGGACCGGGGCACGTACCTGTGTCCCCTGCATCGGCAGGCGGACTCTCAACCACTGCGCCACCAGGGAAGCCCCACTTTAACCTTTTTTTAAAAGAAATAAAGAACAGATGTGTGTTTGATTAAAGAAAAAATGTTTTAAATGGATTTTTCCTCTGAAAAGGGTGCAGTTTTTTTAGGAATAAAAAATATATATATATTTGGGTGGACTGTTGAGGTCTGAAAGTTGAAACAGTAATTTTAAGGTGGAATTACCCTTGGAAAAGTGAATATTATGGTGCAATGGCGACTAAAACAGGAGAGAGGAATTGCTGGAGAATTGATGAAGCTTTGGATTTTTAAATGGGTAAACTAAGAAAAGTAGGCAGTGAGTTAAACTTGTTTTGTTTTTCTTTTTTCTAAAAAATTCTTGGAAAATGCAAGTCTTCAAAAATCGAGATTATGATCCCTCAATTGAATGATCTACGATTTTCTTTTTCAGCGATTTTTTTTAACTTTCATTCTTTACATCTTTTTCAAGTTTTCTTGTGGGCAGAGTTTCCTTTTGAAATTGCAGATTTCCTTCAATGCATGCTTCCTCTCCAGCATGTTTTGTAAGTGGTGAAGACATTCACTAACCAGGAAAAGTACTACATAAAGGATTTTTTAATAAAATTTTCTGGATAATCTTCCTTTTACACCAAAATAGCTAGGACAATTCCAAACTTTACCTCCAAAGGCAGGGAGTTAAGAGACCAGGAAAGTATTTGCATAATACTTACATTTATGTTGTTAAGTTGCTTTTAATTATATTTTTAAAACTCAAGTTAAAATATTCATTTGGGTTCCACTATAATTTCTGCATTTTAAAAAATGGCTTGTTAGGCCTGTTCCCCACTTAAATTCCCTGGTTCAAAACTGTTTAGCAGAACTGGGTAAGGTGATAGAAGCTCCAGGTATATCCTGCAGTAATTCTGGTTTGCTGTTTCTGCCCTTCTTGTAGTGTCTCCTCTGTATAATGATCATTTATTTATTCAACAAGTAGGTAGGTAGATGTGCTATGAAATTTGTGGACATTTTCTTGTAATTTCTCAGTGAAATTGGATATATGGTTATCCGTGAAGATGGGAGAGAGCTGGTATAGATTTACAGAGAGAGAGGTCTGAAATAGTCGTCTAGAGAGTAGAAAAATGAAGGATCTAAGGAAATGTAGTAGCATGAAGGGCCCACCTGAGGTTAGTGACAAATAGAGACCCCTCTTTGATTCCTCTGCCAATCTCTGCACACCCCCTCTCAGCTGCAGTGTCTTTGCATTTGTCCCAAGTGCCCTAGAACTTACCACTAGGGTTCTTCCCATGAAGGCCTCTAGTCCTCTTTCCACAACCTAAACTCAGGTTTTATGATTTCTTTGTTCTAAGTTCTAAAGAGCAAATTAACTGATTAATTGAATAGTCCTCAGATATGAGTAGGTTTTAGTGGCTGAACTCTTACCTTTTCCAAAGTAGCTGATGCATTGTTCACATGACAGAAAAACATTTGGAAGATTCAGGTATCATATGAGAGCCTGACAGGGAGATAAAAACATCCGGGAAATAGGCTTTAATTCACAACTGTGGGAAGTCATGCTTAAGTCTAGGTCTTGGGATGATATTAAAGCAGCATCTGGTACATCTTCAGCTTCAGGGAAGTAGACACATTTTTCCTTATTCTTCCCACTAAAAACAGTTCAAGCCAGGATAATATATATAAAACAAACATTAAAAGACTCTTAGAGAAGAAGGAAGACATAATAAACCATGGCCTCATCCCATCCATGTCAGCAGTAGCCAAGTTGGGAACGCAGACTTTCACCCCTTTGGGGTAGTTACAACCCCCCACCAAAGTGATATCAGTGGAGACCACATGGTCTAGAATTCCATACCTACTTGAAAATAAGGAGACATCCAACCACTCCTCTTTTCCCCAATGGAGAGATGTCAGAGCAGACATAGTGGAAAGTCATGACTTTTATCAAGCAATAATGAGTTCCCTTCCCCCACTACCCACTCTGAGTCAGTGGAAGCCATGTGGGAGGCAGGATGAGGCACTCCAACCCTCCCAGCCAGGAAGTTAACAGCGAAGGCCTGGTGGAGAGCCAGAACTCCTACCCACACACAGCCCACTTGGGTGTCAAAGAAAGGCGAGCAGTGAACCTGAATTTCTATCCAAGCCTAACAGCAATGAGATGCCACTCTCATTCCCCTGCTCGAGGAGTGCCAGAGGAAGTCAGCTAAAAGAGAAGTTTTAAATAAAATGTAGACTGTCAGAATATAATAACCAAAATGTCAAAGATTCCACTGAAAATCACTCATCATATCAAGAACCTAGAGGATATCAAATTAGATAAAAAAGACTATGAATAGATGCCAACACAGTGATGATGGAGACTTTAGAATTATTTGACAAAGCGATCATCATAAAAATGCTTCAATGAGCAATTACAAACAACAACCAAAAACACAATGAAAATATACAGACACAGCAAATTATCAGAAAGTCTTGGCCAAAAATAAAAGATATGAAGAAGAATCCGATGAAAATTTTAAAACTAAAAAATACGGTAACTGAAATAAAAATCTCAGTGATGGACTCAACAATAGAATGGAAGGAACAGAGTAAAGAATCACTGAACTTAAAGATAGGACAATACAGATGACTCAGTCTGAACAGAGAGAAAGTAAACAGAAATTTTAAAATGAATAGAGCCTCAGGGACCTGTAGGACTATAACAAAATATCTTAACATTCATGTCATCCGACTTCCAGAAGGAGAGGAGAAAGAGAGTAGGACTAAAAACTTCTCAAAGAATTAATAACTAAAGATTTCACAAATTTGGCAAAAGATGTACACCTGCAGATTTAAAAAACAGCAAATTTCACATAGGATAAACCCAAGGGATCTCACATCAAAATACATGATACTGAAACTTCTGAAAACTAAGGACAAAGGAAAAAGCTTGAAAGTATCAGAAGAAAAATGACAGCTTACCTACACAGTAATATATATTCTTGTGACAGGATTTACCATCAAAAACCAGAGGCCAGGAGGAAGTTGCCCAGATAGAACCACTAAAACATTTTTTTTAAGAATATAGTGCAAGAAATTACTCTGTCTGAAAGAAATTACTCTGCCTGATTTCAAGACTTATTATACGGCTACAGTATTCAAGACTTAGAGCATTGGCAGAAGGTTAGACAGAGATCAGTGGACCAAAATAGATAACCAAGAAATAGACCTACACAAATATACTCAACTAATTTTTTCTAGGTTTATTTTATTTTATTTTTAAATTAATAAACTTTATTTTCTATGGCAGTTCTAGGTTCACAGAAAATTGAGCAGAAAGTATGGAGTCCCCATATATCCTCTGTCTCCACACATGCATAACCACCCCATATAGACATCCTTGAGAATATTCCATGTGTGCTTGAGAAGAATGTGTATTCTGTTGCTTTGGATGGAATGTTCTGAATGTGTCTCTTAGTCATACTTGATCTAAAGTTCAAATCCAACATTTCCTTGTTGGTTTTCTGTCTGGATGATCTACGCATTGTTGAAAGTGTGGTATTGAACTCTCCCCTACTATTATTGTATTGTCTATTTCTTCCTTCAGATCTGTGAGTACTTGTTCAAAATATTTAGATGTTATGGAGGGTACATAGATATTTACAATTGTTACATCTTCTTAATTAATCGACCCAGTTATTATATAATGACCATCTTTGTCTCTTGTTATCGTTTTTGGCTTAAAGTCCATTTTGTCTGATATAAGTATATCTATCACTGCTCTCTTTTGGTTTCTACTTGCGTAGAATATCTTTTGCCATCTCTTCATTTTGAGCCTATGTGTGTCCTGAAAGCTAAAGTGAGTCTCTTGTAGGCTGCATATAGTTGGGCCTTTTTTTTTTCTTTTAATCCATCTAGCCACTCTATACCTTTTGACTGGAAAATTCAATCCATTAACATTAAGTAATTATTGATATGTAAGGACTTACTAATAATAATACCATCTTATTCTGGATATTTGTAGTTCCACTTTTGTTTTCTTCCTTTCTTGCTGCCTTCCTTTATAAATTGATGATTTTCTGTAGTGATATGCTTTGATTCCGTGCTGCTTTTCCTCTGTGTATCTATTGTAGATTTTTGCTTTGTGGTTCCCATGAGGCTTACATAAAATGTCTTAGATATGTAGCATCTATTTTACACTGGTAACAACTTAACTTCAATCACATATAAAAACTCTATCCTTTTATCCCCCCTTTTATGCTTTTTATGTCACCAGTTACATCTTTTAATGTTGTGTATCCATTAACAAATTGTTGAAGCTAGAGCTAGTTTTAATACTTCCATTTTTTTTTTAACTTTTACACGAGGGTTAAGAAATTAACACATCATTATATTACAATATTAATGTATTATGTGATTATTCTCAGTGGTTTTTTTTTTTTTTCTGTTATTCCATGGTGTTGCTAAAACTTCCTAAGTGGATTCTAGAGGTCTCCTAGAGATGTTTTCGTTCATGGATAGCTGTTCAATCATTGACCTTTGTGGTGAGATGGAGAAACAGCGTTCTCCTACCTCCCCATTCTTCCACAATCTGGAAGTTCCTATTGTCATATCTTCAAGCTCAGACTCTTTCCTCAGACATGTCTCGTCTGCTAATGAGCCCATCGAAGGCATTCTTCATTTCTGTTGACAGTGTTTTCTTATCTCTAGCATTTCTTTTTCCTTCTCTCTTAGAATTTTCATCTCTCTGTTTATGTTGTCCATCAGTTCTTGAATGTTGTCTACCTTTTTCATTAAAGCCATTAGTATATTAATTATAGTTTTAAAAAAATTCTGGTCTGACAATTCCAACATTTCTGCTGTATCTGACTTTGGTTCTGATGCTCATTCAGTCTCTTCAAACTGTGGTTTTTGCCTTTTAGCATGCCTTGTAATTTTTAATTGAAAAGTGGACATGATATACTGGGTCAAAGAAACTGCAATGAATAGGCCTTCAGTAATGTAGTGGTATGGTGGGTGGGGGAAGAGTGCTATTGGTCTATGATTAGGTATCAGTCTTTTGTAAGACTATGCTCCTGGACTGTCAGTTTCAGCAGTTCTTTTCAGTTTTTTTGTTTTTGTTATTTTGGGGTTTTTTTTTTCTTTTCCTTTTTTTTTCTTCTCTCCTTACATGGCACAGTATGGCTAGGGGGAGGCTGAATTAGGTATTTCCCTTTCCCCACATGGAAAACTAGAGAGCTGGACCTGGGTATTTCCCTTCCCTCTGGTCTGGTAAGCTCAGATAGAACCCCAATAGTGTCTGGTAAGCTCAGATAGAACCCCAATAGTATCTGATAAAATAGTTTCTTCTGAAGGTAGGCTGTCCAGAAGAGCAGAATGCTTTGATACATTTCAAAGTGGTTCCTTTTCCTCTGCCCCTTCTGGAAACTGGAGAGGGTTTTTCTCTGAGATTTACTAGGACTAGTAGAGGCCTTGAAGGCAAAACTCACAAATGTGTGGAGCTCCCCCATGACTGGGTCTCCCTGGAGTTTTTAACTCTCAGATTTGTCCACAATGAGCTTCCAGCAAATGGTCAATTACAGTTTAGATTGTCCTACACTGGCACTGGCTCCCACAGAGGTTTCTGCTTAGAGTTTCTGTTCCAGTAAATTGTGATTTTTCTGTATCTGCTTTCTGTCTCTCCAATTTGGGGAGTAGACATTTGCCCTGTAACCTCACTTTTCTGATGAATCTAAGTTATTGATTTTCGGTTTGTTCAGATTCGTTAGGATGGAGTGGGGACTTTTAAGTTCCTTATAGAATGCATGGAACCTGGAAGTCCCAGCTGATTTTTCACAAAGGTGCAAAAGCCTTCAACAGGAGCAAGATAGGCTTTTCAACAAATGGTGCTGAGGCAATTGAACAATCATTGTCAAAAAATGAGCTTAACCTAAGTCTCACATCTAACATAAAAATAACAGAAAATGGGTCACAGAATTTTATTTAAAATAATAAAAATTTAGAAAAAACATGGCAGAAAATCTTCAGAATCTGGGAACAAGTAAAGAGTTTTTTGACTTGATAGCAAAATCACTTAACCACATAAGCAAAAATCAACTAATTAGACTTTATAGAAATGAAAACTTCTGTGAAAGATCTTTTAAAAGGATGAAAAGACAAGCTACAGATAAGGAGAAAAATTTTGCAAACAACCTAAATGACCAAAGACTAATATCTAGAATATTTAGCGAACTCTCAAAATTCAACATTAAAAAATTCTATTAGAAAATGGGAAAAAACAGAAGAAAAGAGTATACAGATGACAGGTAAACACAGGAAAAGATGTTCAACATCATTAGCCATTAAAGAAATGCAAATTAAACCACAACAAGATACTGCTCTACACTTATCAGAGTAGCTGAAACAAAAAATAGTGACAACACCAAATGCCGGAGAGGATATGGAGAAATCAGATCACTCATACACTGCTGGTAGAAATGAATAGTGGTACAGTCACAGTGAAAAATATTTTGGAAGTTTCTTAAAAAACTAAGCATGCAACTACCATATGACCCAGCAATTACACTTCTGGAAATTTATCCCAGAGAAATGAAAACTTATGTTCACTCAGAAATCTATACAGAAATATTTATAGTAATGTTATCTGTAATAGCCCCAAACTGGGCACATCCTTGATATCCTTCATCAGGTGAATGGTTAAACAAATTGTGGTACATCCATACCATTCCATTACTCAGCAACGGAAAAGAACAAACTATTGCTCTTAAACAAACATACCCAGCTGAATCTCCAGAAAATTATTCTGAATGGAAAAACCCAATCCCGTGATTCCACATATGTAACATTCTTGAAATCACAGAATCAGAGAAATGGAAAAGATTAGTATTTCCAGGGGCTAAGGACGGGTAGGGATGGAAAGTAAGTGTGTGGGTAATCTGAGGGATCTGCTGGGAAAACAAGGGAAGGCTTCCCTTGTTAATCTGAGGGCAATCTGAGGGATCCTGTGTTGATGGAAACATCTATGTCTTTCCTAAATCAGTGTCAATATTCTGGCTATCATATTGTACTGTAGTTTTGCAAGACACAGCTATTGGAGAAATCTGGTTCAGGAGTGTATGTATCTTCTTATATGATTTCTTAAGCTACATGTGAATCTATAGTCATCTCAAAATAAAAAGTTTACTTAAAAAAAGAGAGGAAAGCACACTAAAGAAACAAAAAACAGAGCAGAAAAGGTTTCCTAAGAGACTTCCAGTTTGGAAAATACTAAGACACTTCATCCGTTGCATTCTGATCCTGATTTCTGTGTGCAGGTCATGTAGAATTCAGATACCCCTGGCAAGACTTATATTCTTTCCTTTTAGGATTGTGCTGCCTCACCCCGAGATGGCACTCATTGAGTTCGTTTCGGGTTAACAGTTTTTCTAGATTCAGATTTTGACATGTCCCTTTAGGACTCTGAGCAGGCTACTTGGGCTTCCTGCTACTCCAGCATCTCACTTGTAAAACAGACAGCAACATGCCCAAATCTACTGAGAGCATGCCCTTGTCAACTTTCCAAGTTTATTGATATTTACATTTATGATACAAACACGTTTTTTGAGAGCCTCCTTTTCTGCCGCGGGGTGTTTGCTTTCATAGGAGAAAGGCCAAGAAGAGCAAGCACACCGCCAAATAGAGGATATTGATAAGGAGACTAAATTCATTTGAAATCACTATAACTCCGTTAGGGGCATATTGTATTAAGTGAAATGCCATTACTGAAGGGCCCAGGGGAAGACCGTATGCCAAGTCATGAGAGCTTTTCAGCTCACTGGAAGGCTGCCATTGCACCCACGCACTATATTTGATGGTTTGGAAGTAGAGATAATTTCTGCATAGATCATAAAGGGAGTTGAAAATAGCTCAGTCCCTAGGAGCACAGGCAAGAGCTGAATTGTCCCTGAGTGAGAGCATGTAAGAGAGGATCCCTGTGCAGTAAAAAAAAAAAAAAAAAAAAAATACACTAAGCGAGTATGAATGCCAACTTTCCATAAAGGCTTTCTTTCATCCTGATTGTGGTACATTAGCGTATTTTTAAAACCCCACACTGGGGACCATCATTTGCTTCTGTGATGATTTCTTGCAAAGCATCTTACTCTTTCTAGAGAAAATGGCAGCAGAACTCTGGTTTATTTAATATAGTTTAACCATTTTTACAGCTGCATTAAGTTCCCTACTCAGGTCATAACAGCAGCTTGGGGTCTATTCTTGGTGCAGGAACGAGCTTGCTGCCTGCCACTAGTCAAAGAGAAGATTCAGAAAATCTGTTTTCTTCTGAGCAGCTTCCTAGCACTTCCTGGAAGGTTGTTTGAGGTTTCCTTGCTTGATGTCTCTCACACTGCCCTTGCACTGTTAATCCTGGGGAGCAAGGGCATGCTGTAAACACAAGTCCATTTCAGTGATGTGTATAAATCTTGTTCAGGTTATTCAGACTAAGGCAGCCCCTTATCTAACGAGCACCAGAGCAGACTTTTGAAAACACTTTTCGCCTGTGACAACAGCGGCCCAGTTTTGTCCTCTCCAACAATGGAATAAATGCAATATCTCATGTCAGCTAACTCCATGTCTTATTTATGCCAGATTCTTCTGGGTTCAGCATTTTAAGACAGGCTTTACATTAGGATTGTATTACAGTACAGGCTCCTAGAATAGCATTGCTCTGAAAAGAGAGGAGACATTTTTCTTTTAAGTAAAATTCTATAGTGACCAGAGTAGAAATGAATCGTCTTTGCTGTGCTTTTTCACCTTAACTATACTGTATGTTAATCTGGAGAAATCGTGCTTTGAAGCTATGATAATAAGTATGTTGAAAACTACCAGAATTGTGCCAAAACACTATGAGATGATTCAGGTAGTCAGCAAACAGGACTAATTGCTGGCTAGAGAAAGATCAAGGGTTATTTACTGCCCACTGAGTGCTTCCGCCTAAAAATAAGCTTCTTTTTGAGTGTACGCATGCTTATGTGGGGTCCTCATAGAATTATGAAGACGCTGGAGTATGCTCATATCCCTTCTCTATGGCCACAAATGCACACGCCTGGTCTTTTGGCAGCGTGATCATATTTTTTTCCTTGATACCTCTGAAGCACCAGAAAGAGCTTTATTCTACTGAACTGATCTGCCTCTTTCAAAATAGATTACAATTTACAGATGTCTGTAAAATTATCAGAGACCTGATTTGCAAGTAGGTGTTTTAGTATATCAAATTATAGCAAATGTATCAATTTTGAAAAATCCACATTCATTAATTATGGAACTTAATTTTAAGGAAGAAGGTGAAAGTCCTGGAAAAAAGAAAAAAAGAGGGAAAAAAAGCCTAGAACATCAATTGTATTTATCCCTCTAATTTATGCTCTACATAACATCTAAGTGGTCTTTCACCATTGAGATCTGATCATATTACTCTCCTGGCAAAACTCTTCAATTGTTGCCCACTTCCTTCAGGATTAAAGCTAATCTCCTTTGAATGGTAACCTTGCATACCTGTTAGGGTCTGGTTTCTGTCTAACTTGCCACCTCTTTTCTAGATCTTTCCCTAGATGATCCAGCAACACTGAACTGTCAGTCTAGAGACATGCCATGTCTTCCTTGGCCTTTGTGTTTTTGCATTTGTCTAGAAGGCCTTTCCATTACTCAGTGGAAAAACTTCTATTTATTCTTTTAAGCCTGAGTGTAAATATAGTCTCCCTCTGGAAGCCTTCCCTTGTTTTCCCAGCAGACTCTCCTTCAACCATGATGTAACCCCACTGCATTTTGTACATACACGTATGTCATTACAAATACTTGTGGATATATCTGTTTCCCAACTAGATTATAAACTTCCTGAGGGCAGGAACCATGTCTTCTCATTTTTGTTTCTTCAGCACTTAGTACAGTGTCTGGCATATACAAGTTCTCAAAAAATTTTTTGAATGTATGAATGAATAAATAAATCAATGACAGTAGCTGTAGAGAGAATAAATTTATAGTTTTAAACACAAAGCAGCAAAATATTAATAGAGAGGAAGATAAAAGAAGGCAAGTGCCTAATTTCCTCTTTCAGTGACTTGCTGTGTAGTTTAGGGAGGCTTAGAGCCAATTCCCAGAGCCGCTGATGTGACGCTCTTCCTCGACACCGTGAACCATGCTTAAATTTTCTCAGCGGTACAATGGCATCATCATCATCCTCCTCCTCATCATCACTATGTCATCAACGTTATACTCTTCTTTAGTTCAGACTCTGCCTCCTCACTAAGAGAAAGTAAAAGAAACTTTTATACAAGTAAGTTCATGACTCAAAGAAAACCATTTTTCCCCAGTTCTCAAGGAGAACCAGCTTGCAGAAGCAAAATAAATGAGTCTTTTGGCAGAGCCAAAGAAATCTGCATGTCCAAATACATGCTTTCGTCAGCCTTTAAAAATAAAGTACTATTTCAACATGATGGCTTGATGTTTGAGTCCCTTAGATTACATCCTTTGAAGAGAACTGTGTCTGACCTAGGCAGTGTGATCTATAGCAAGATGATCGGAAGCTATCAGTGCTTCCTAATGCCCTTTTGGCATTATCATGGTTCAGATTATTCATGGTCCTCATTTTGAAAGAGGATTGATTTAAATAGCTATTTAATGGCAGTACCCTCAGACGCAGTTTTCACACCTACCTCACAGTAATATTGGTAGATATGTAAAACCGCTATTTATAAAGGCTCTGATTTCTTTCTCTGAAAATTTTTAACACAAATTGTTCTCTGTTGAAGATATGGTTGAGCCACGTTATATTAACAGTTGGAGTACTCAGAGTAAAGTGTGCTGGATACTCAGATGTTCTGGTTAAGTGTTGTGATTTCCAAGACAGCAGTGATTAGGAGAGTGGACCTGGGAGTTAGACTGCTTGGGTTCAAAAAAGGGCTCTGCCACTTCCTCGCTGTGTGAGCTTGGACAACTGTATTAACCTCTCTGTAACTTCAGAGTCTTCATTTTAAAAAGAAGAGAATGAACATCTATCTCCATTGTGGCACCTGTAATATTTCAGCCTGAAACAAAAAACAAAACCATGTGCCTTTATATATACTTATAAACTAGCCTCCCATATTTTGAACCAAGTGGAAAATTGAACAGATGAATGGGTAAAGAAGATGTGGTATATATATACAATGGAGTACTACTCAGCCATTAAAAAAATTTTTTTTTGCTCTTTGCAACAAGATGGATGGACTTGGAGGGTATTATGCTACGTGAAATAAGTCTGACAGAGAAAGATAAATACTGTATGATATCACATGTGGAATCTAAAAAATTAAACTAGTAAATACAACAGAAAAGGAACAGACTCACAGATATAGAGAACAAACTTGTGGTTACCAGTGGGGAGAGGGAAGGGGGAAGGGGCAAGATAGTGGTAGGGGACTAAGAGGTACAAACTACTATGTACAAAATAAATAAGCGACAAGGATATATTATATAACACAGGGAATATAGACAGTCTCTTGTAGTAACTATTAATGGAACATAACCTTTAAAGTTTGTGAATCACTATGTTGTACACTTGTAGCTTGTGTAATATTGTACAACTACACTTCAGTTTTAAAAAAGGAAAAAAAAAAAAGCACGATGATATTTAAAGCTCCAAGTCATCCAGTCTGTTAGCTCACCATTGTCAACCCTCAGAAACCCACCCAGGGGAGAGCACATTGGCCTCACGGCCCCAGAACCTCAGGCTGATTGGAAATTACTGTTCCCATCACCCATAATGCAGGGTCATAAAACAACAAACAGAAGACTGTATTTAAAATTTTGATATTTTGCTCATCATGGATTTTTTGCATTAATTTTTATTTTAAAAAATATTTCATTAAAATGCTATTTATCTTGATTACTGATTTTATGCACCCACCTCTCAATCCTGTCTCATATGTTACCCTGAGAATGAAATGAAATAATTAATGTCAAGCCCTTAGAACCGTGCCTGACACTTACTTAATGCTCCGTAGTGTTATTAAAATTGTTTTAAATATAGTCAAAGGCATATGGACCATAGATTTTTAACCCTTTGGTTTTAGGCCTTTGTGAGGTAATCTTCAATATGCTGGTATTATTCCTTAATTCTCCTTAGTTCTGTTGATTTATAAGCACCAAACCAACAGTATCAATTTATTGTAGGACCCATTATGTATCCATTAAATAGAATCATTGTACAAATATCTTAATTTCTACTTTTTGTCTTTCTGAACAGACCTGCGATTTCAATTGAAGAGGCGGGTTGGTTTAGTCCAACGCTCAAGCTCATGCTTTCTCCCTGAATTGATCATTTGTTTGAACCAATTGACCTGCCAATTCAGTCATAACAGTTGAGCCAGGTGTTTGTGTAGATTCAGCGCTGAGGCTGACGCCTGTGTTGTGAGGCTTAGTGAAGGGGGTGCCGCTAGGAAATGTAGCCAGTTGAAGACTGGTCTCTCCAATCACATTGCTCTTTGTGCCTTTGCAAAGTGACGTCTGTGACGGCTCTGCCCTGACTTGAATGTCCCTGACCCCTGTAAGCAATGTACCCTGCTGCCTTCGGAAGCCTCCTGAAACCAACCTACCCAACCATACTACAATGTTGATTATACCTGGGAATGTGACACGTGAGGTATTTCAAAAGTGTTTCCAATAGCAACCTTGTCTAAATATTTTTGCATTCTGATAAAAGCCATACAGCAACTGCATGGCTGGTTCCAACATACACAAAGCACATGATAAATAAGCAAAAAAGCAAACAAACTCAAAAGAGAACTTAGCTGATGTTATTTTAAGTCGAGTGATATTTTGGGAGGGTTAAGCATTCCTACAACTAATATACTGCTGAGAAGACTCAATTTTAGTAACTGCGTGAGAATATTATAAACCAAGCCCACACAATATTAAAATAAGTTAAAAGATATGCAAAATTTATGAGAGAATGTCAGGTGTAATGCTTGATAAAGTAAGCTTAATGCTTAAGAAATTTATCTTCTGGCTTAAAAGCCAACTCTTGCAATTCTGAGTTCGAGTATAATTTTAGAAACTCTGTAAAGTCATTCTTTTATTAATGAGATCAACTCTAGGTGAGCTCAAAGAGGGTAACTTCCTAAAACATCCATGAGGACAAACAAGCTCCTCAAAAGCACCAGAAATCAGCATGTCACGTTAAAAAAAAAAAATACTGAGAGGCAGATTCATACTATTCTTTCCTGAGGAAAGAGGTGAAAAATCAGTTCTCCAAAAAACCTTCTGATTTGTACTCATTCAGTCCTTTTTTTTTTTCTTTTTTTCTTCCCCCTGTTTGAAACATTGTGAAACTTGCAAATAAATAGTTTAGAGCTGATGGAAGAGGTTCATTACTTCATAGCTTCTCCTTTACTCTGGGTGTGTCATGTTGTTACATTGTGCAGTGTCCTTATTATCAGCCTGGACTTCAGTAACAACCTACCTCCAGGGAGTCCAGAGAGCCGATTTCCATCGGCTAACTGGTCACATACTGCAGCTCCCAGCTGAAATAATGCTGCAGATCAGCGAGGCAATGAATGAAGAGAAAACCTGCATCTCACACAGTCCCTCTGCAGTATGACTCAGCCTATATCTCATTTGTAAGCCAAATATTCTTCCAAAAATCCACAAAGCAATATGGTAAGAACTCAGTCAGCCAGGGTAAAGTACTGACTGCTGAATGGCTGAATCGTCCAGCAAAAATTAAAAAGCAACATACATGTTTAAACTTTTGAAATCACATCGTTTTTAGGATCACTAGTAATTTTTAGATGACCTTAAGATCTAGGCTTTCGGCACACTGTTCAAAAGCTGGGGTGTGGCATGTACCTCTTCCTCATGGACCTGAGTGGGTGAAAAGGTTTCAGGAATTCGGGGCTTTCATGAACCATGCATTTGAAAAGTCACCAAATCCCAATTCCTCATTTTTTTCTGAAGAAGCAAGGCGTTCTGAAGCAAATTTGGAGACATAAGGAAATGTCTAAGTGATTGATTTTGTATCTGTCGCATTGCTTTTCAGTCATTTCAATTCTGCAACCAAATAACGACAACAACAATTGAAAAAGAAAAACCAATTCAGTGATTTGGCTAACCTTTACTGTAATAGCTCAACTCTTTTCTGGCCTTATTTGGTGATTGGGTGAAGGATCGCCATTATTGTAGAATGGCATTCCCAGTGACACAGCATTATAAGATACTCGGGGTGGTAATCATGCCTATGAAATTTAAATAGAACCAATGAACTTATTCATAGCTGCTCTGCGTCTCTTACTACTTCATGTAATTATTTTAAAAGCTATCATATCAAAGAATAGCATCATTTGTAGACAACAGCTCAATAATTAGCTTCTCTTGCTCCAAAGTTAACTATTCTATCTCTCTCATATTATTTAATGTCTGTCCCTTTCCTCTCTGCCCATCCTTCTTTTACTTTCATCTCTGTTTTTTTTTACTAGATATTATTTTATGCTGGTTTAATTTCTTGAAACCCTTCTTAATACTTCTTATAAAATGAGGATGATCAATAAATTGTCTGCTTGCCAATTTTAAAAAAATGAAAGAGTTTCAAAATTGCAGAAAATAGCTGTTGAGGTGTAAAACTGCCAGATGACAGAGTTCAGATGAGTGAATGCAAATCTATATATGGAGAAAGAAATCTGTAGATGGATTTCTATATTCAGTGGAATTAGCTAAAGCTCTTACATCAATATTAGGTATTGAATATGACCTTTTTTGAGGAATACTTTATGGAATGGACAGTTGACATTACTTTCCGTCGCATGGGTTACAAGGCAGTATACTTACCATAAGCATTAAAGGCTTTTGGAGAAGGAAATGGGTAGCCTCAGAGGATAACAGCTCTCAATATTCATGGCCAGAGGCCAGAATGTCAGAAAGAAAGTGATCACCTACTTTTTCACCAGTGACTACCCCATGGGGATGGAAGGCCTCTTTGTTATTCACTATGCACAGGCAGAGTGGGGTTTGTTCTGGGTTTTTGTACTGGGCCTAGCTCTATGCACAGTCATTACAAGGTTATTACTATCATTATAGTGGACAATGCAATAATATTTTAAATGGGCCAAGCCAGCTACTCATGAGCTGCTTTTGCAGGCCTTAGGGAAAATAGCTTATCAGTGCGGGGAAATGGAATCTGGCCCACATCCCATTGCTTCCTCTACTACAGATCGAACAGAACCTCTGTAAAGAATATCTGGTTCTCGTGAGCTCTGATGATAAGAGGTAGCCTTTGTGGATAACTCTTTGGGCATAACTGCAGAACTGGTTTGGAGAAATATAAAGCAAGAGTAATTAGTTTCCCAAGTTCTTCACTAACACTTTCTGATGCATTTCTCTGACATCCTGAATGTCTTTCTCTGATCCCTTTTCTCGTGCACCACTTTTTGCCTATGAAGAAGAAAAAAATCACTTGAAGTCAACATTTGCCAAAGTATGTTTCCGGGGATATGATACATCAAAAAGTCCTATGATAATAGGATTCTGGGGAAAGTCTTTATTTCTGAGAGTCACAGAGCACATGAACATGTTAGAGACTTTGAGTGGCTCCAGAGGAAAGTGACCTGTTTAATTGTGATGCGTGACCCCTTTTTTAGGCATGAGATATAATACCTCTTAGAACTGTTATTGTTTTGGGAAATTAAAGTTTCAAATTTTAGAGGTCCCATAGAGAGACTAATGTTTAACTCTGAGAGGGTCTTTATGTGAAGTTGGTTGCCCTTCAAACCTATGTCACCGAATATTTAAATGAGATAAGGAGTCTTTCAAAACCTTGTCTCCAAAAGCAGGCATTCTAGATGTAAACTTTTAAAAACCATAAAGAGATTTATTTCTCTGAAGATACCTTGCTTCTCATGTAGAAATAATTGTATCTGTTAAAGAAAAACTCTTGGCATCATTGGGTAGAACTAATGTTCATGGTATTTTAACAATTATAACTCATAATAATAGTTTAGTGTATCAAACATGGCATATCTTCCCTAGCTTGGAGGTAGCTTCACCATCAGTTTGATGACTTCTAGAAACCAAAGCTAAATTTTAGGCATTACTTTGTATTTATTCCAAAAGTGTGAACAAGTAAGCCAATTAATTCTATTCAGAATATGTACCTTCTCAACTTCAAAATGGAAATTTCTTGTCAACCAGATTTCTGGTAACTTTCAGTCCTGATGAAATGGTTAGCCAATTGATTTTTAACCAGTTTAAAAACAGGATTCCAGCAAAACAGTTTTGCACAAAGATGCCCCATCTGCACAAAGATGCCCCTGGCAATTATTAGCTTAATCGCCCTCTGCAGAATTCCTGGGGAAACATGATCTGCAGTCAACTAGCCCTTTTTGTTAATAATCACTCAGTGCTGCAGAAAGAAATCTCCCAGGCTTCTCCATCCTAGACTTTAGGCAGGTTGTGTGCAGGGAGTAAAGGCTCCTTGACCTTGTTTTTCTGCTTCCATTCTTCAGACAAGGTGGCGTTACTGGGATGAGCTTGGGGGAAGTGGGCAGGCAGAAAATGCTGCCCAACCCTCCTCCCATAGAAGTGATTCTCTGTCCTGGCCAAGATGTAGTTCACAGTTTTATGAGAAACTGACAATGCAGTCATTACACTGGGGCATGTGTGAGGAGGCATGAGCCTTATGTGCACGCAACATGACCCTTTTGTAGTATCGATGTTGAAGAGTAGAGAGACTGAACATTCAGGAGTTCATTTTAGAATAGGATTTGCAGCTAAGAAGTCAAGCAAGAAACCTACATGGAATGAAAAGTTTTATCTCTAATTTTTTTTTTCTTACCTTACACATAAACTAATGCCAGGAGCACTATCTAAGATCTAGAAGGTACTCTGGAAACATAAAAGCTAAGGTTTCCCTTCATTTGGAGCTGTTGGGTTGTTTGGAAAGACGTGACCTAAGACCAACAAAGTCAGAATTTCCAATATTTAGGATCTGTAAAAGGGAGCTTTGGTGGGCAACAGGGCACAGAAGAGGGGAAAAAAAAAAAAAAAGAAGGAAATATTAAAGACTAATTGAAAACATGCAGAAAAAACCCTCAGGCTTTCCAAATGAATTGGAGCATTTTAACTGGTCCAATGAATTTACAAAATGTTGAATAATACTGTATTAGAATTAAGTGTTACTCTAAGCTAGTTAAGGAAGTTTTTAAGCAAGTTTGAAATAACCACCACCTTTTTACAGTGTGACTTGAAAAGTCAGCCTTCAGCCTAGAGAGAATCGTAGAGTTCTGTCAAGGAGTAATCCTGTCGATTTACATGGTTGTGAAGACAGTAGGATAAGACCAGAGAGTCTATGTAAGAGAAGAAATACACATTCTGGTTCAAGATGTATTGATTCAGTATTGTCTCTCTTAGTGTAGAGCTAGTTCAAGTTAGATTAACTCCTATATTAGGTAGTAAATCACTTCCTATGGTTTCCTGTCACCTTTGCTCGATTCTCATGCAGAATGCTGCCATAATCTTGGCTGATCGAAGAAGTTTATTATACCTAAAGCCTCGTTTATTCATGAAATGCACAAATTCATTGATTTTCCTAAACTATCACTTTCATTAGGTCCCTTCTGTGTTTGGAAACCTACAGTCATTTCTAATTTCTTGTACCCAAGTCAGTGCCCAGCACAGCTATGAAGGGAGCTAAGTAAGTTTATATCACTCTAGACCTGCCCATTTGCATCCTTCTGTCCTGGATACCACCTGTCCCCAACACCCTTTCAGCGTTCCCCTATGCCTTCTGCCCTGATTCATGACACTTCATCTAGAGTTCTGCTACTTTACTAGTGGAATTTACAGCCTTCTAGAGGAGTCACTTTCAAACTAAACATACTACAAGTGGAAGGATTTCAGTTACCAGCCGGCAGGTAAAGGAAAACGTGAGGACCAAGTACACCGTCTAGTTTGCAAGGCAGCATGTTGTGTAAGGCTAATTACTTAATCTCTCTGTATTTCAGTTCCCTCATTAGTGAAATGGGGATTATGAAAGCCCTTGTAGGGTTGTTATGAGGTGTAAATGACTTAGTATTTGTTAAATGCTTAGGAAATAAATAGTATGTAAGTGTTTAATCATTAAATAAAAATAAGCATTCTGATCTGTCAGGGTGTTAGAATGAAATGTGTTCAATTTAAACACTGAGTTCAGACTATGAAGTTTCACGATATGATTCCGATCCTTTCATCTGTAGGTACTTCCTACAACACCCTCTGCTATAGGCAGACTAGTCTATTAGCTCCTTCCTACACCTGAAATACGCACTTGAACCTCATTCTCATGTCATGTACTCTCTTCACTTGGACTATTCCTTTCTCTCTCCACTACCTCATTAAATTTTACCTAACTTTCAAGGCCTAGATTCAATTTTCTTCACAAATCAGCTCTCATCAACTGGGGTCTACAATGGCTCTGTTTTTTCTGAGAAACAAAATTGCTTATGGTGTAAAGCGTAATTCTTGTGGTGCTAGACACATAGAAAGTGCTTTTTTTTTTTTTTAGTATAATTTCCACTTTATTGTCTTTCCAGGGGACAGTATTTCTTTCGTCTTTATGGACTTAGCTCCTTACATGGGCTTTGGTGGTGGTCGTGGGGCAGCACCTGCACGTCTAAGTAGGGGTGGAGGTGTTCGGGCCTTCCGGGCTTCCGGAGAACGATTCCTGACTACCTTGCTGTGAATGGCACCGCTCACGCGGTAACGCAGTCTCACATACAGCGTGGGAAGCACATAGGCATCGAAAACACTCGCTTCGGAAATGTCCCTGACATTGTTTTATTCTTTAATTCACTCACTGTACAAAACATTCATCGAGTGTCTGTCCAGAAGCCTAACTGGTATGTTCCAAAACAAGCCCATGTTGGCTTTTCCATTATCCATAGAAGTGCCTCATGTTACAGCTGTTATGGAAACATAAACTCCTCTTTCTACTCTTCCATACAACTAAAGCTCCCTCTAAAACACTTACATGTCTTATTTTAACTATTTTTGATTGAAATATTTCTAAAGTATCCTCATTTCCTTAGAGTATACTAAATGTTCTTTAATCACTCATAAAGTCAATCACTCACTGTGTTTTAATTAATTCTGTGATGTACTCAGGAAATTTCAACGTATAGATGGCAGTCTGTTTGGTTTTTTTTATTTGTGCTTTATAATTTTTTAATCTACTCTCGTTCATCACTTCTGTCAGTGTGCTTCCTCTAGTAGCTCTACTCCTTTGACGTGCCTCTCACCTTTGGACTGGAAAACCACATTTGGTAAAATTCATTCTAAAATAGCAGCGAGTGTCTGACATGTTGTCTATGAAAATGGCATGACATTTAGTACACTAATTTTATAGCATCTCATTTGACTACTTAAGACCAGTATTTCCTGTTTCTCAGGTGTATACAGAAAAGAACTTATTGGATGAATAGTTACTAGATAAATGAGATATTATTGAAATATACTAT
This sequence comes from Tursiops truncatus, assembly GCF_011762595.2. Taxonomy (NCBI): domain Eukaryota; kingdom Metazoa; phylum Chordata; class Mammalia; order Artiodactyla; family Delphinidae; genus Tursiops; species Tursiops truncatus. Next base: position 39,585,497 of record NC_047047.1, on the reverse strand, counting down.
AAAATATGTCACAAGATAACTGCCTAGTTTGGAAAAAGTGATTTTCTTAAAGAGGCAAATACAGCAAAACTAGTTTGATTTAATTGACTGATTATCAACCAGGTCAGTTCACTCAGTTGTCTGTGTGTGTGCGTCTAGTGTTAAGCATTTATTTTTCCTACTAACCGTCTGCAACTCAAACTCTGAAGTATCTGAGAAATCTGTAAAACACAAATATTAACGTGGGCTAGGAGGTCACCCTCCAGTGTGATTTATGAGGAATTATGTTGGCTGACTCCCAGTGAAAGTGTTGAAAACTATTAAAAAAGATAATAAAGGCTCTAGAAATTGTTATGAGTGAATAGCATATGACAAAGAATCTATTCAATAATATCTACCAAATTTGGTAAGAAAAATGAGAATGTGTGATACCTGAACCAAAATTGGTCCCTATCTCCCCTATTCTTAGTTCAGTGAGATGGAGATTCCACTCCAGACTGGTGATGCCAAGAATACAGGATACTCTCTCTCCTCAGCACCCAGAGGAAAGGCTTTCTTCCTGGGAGGGGCAGGATTTCATAATGTTTCATCCTACTCCAAGTTTCTTATTGCTGAGGCTAAGTTCTAGGCCAGTGCAATTGAGAAGCAGGGACTCTTTCTTATCTCCAGCCTCCACCGTGGAAAGGAGGCTCCACTGAGACCATGATCACTCTTTCCCTGGCTCACGAGGCCATGGTTCCACACCAGGAAAGGCCAGTTGAAAGAATCTCATATTTCTGCCCCCTCCTTCATGGCATTCTTGGTTCTTAGAATGAAGGTGACCTCAGAGAGAAACTTGCAATCTTCCCTATATTCAAATCCATAGCTCTGGCTCAGAGATTTTTACCTGGGGAGAGACGACAAGCCTGCCATAAAACAAATAGCTCTTCATCTCTTCCTAAGGAGCTTTCTTTTGCAAACTAGAGTGAAGGAATTCAAGCCTAATAGTACTTTCAAAAACAGTAGAAGTGGTGAAAGGCAATTGAGAGGAGATTCAAGACACAGGCTAAACTGCAGGCCAGCTAGTTTGCAGAAGAGAACCAGGGAGTAATAAAGCTGGAAGAGCTCTCCAATGATCAGAACAAAAGTCAAACACTAACTTCAGAAATTATTCATTCAAAAGAGCCAGAATTTGAATACATTAGTTTGTAGAGCAATTTATACCCCAGGTATTATTATTATTATTATTATTATTTTGCTGTACGTGGGCCTCTCACTGTTGTGGCCTCTCCCGTTGCGGAGCATAGGCTCCGGACGCGCAGGCTCAGCGGCCATGGCTCATGGGCCCAGCTGCTCCACGGCATGTGAGATCTTCCCAGACCGGGGCACGAACCCGTGTCCCCTGCATCGGCAGGCGGACTCCCAACCACTGCGCCACCAGGGAAGCCCCCCAGGTATTATTAAATGCAATAGAGTAATCAGCTGTCAGTTAGTGGAGTTTACCTGCTGAATGGGGTCAGGGAAAGAAAGAGAGAGACTCCAACCAATGCCACTGTCATCCCTGGGTGACTGTGGGCATATCCAAACCTGTGCATCCTCAAGGAACAACATCAGAGGCTGAACACTGGAGGGGAGGTAGAGGAGATGACACTGAAATACTCTAATCAGTTGCTAAACAAATAAACAAGCAAATAACAACCCTAGCGGGATGTGGGGGGGGCAGTAGAAGACAGTACCCAGAATTTCTACAATATATTATCTAAAATGCCAACTTTCAACAAAATATTATGAGTATGTAAAGAAATAGAAAACTATGACTCATATAAAGGAAACAATGAAAGCAACTGAAACTACTTGTGAGACAGATGAGATTCTGAATTTATGAGAAAAGGACTTTAGCCATTATAAACATATTCATGGAATTAAGGGAAATCATTAAAGAAGTAAAGGGAGGTGTGATTGCAATATTGCATCAAAAAGAGATTATCAGTAAAGAGGCAGAAATTTTTAAAATAAAGAATCAAAGAGAAATTACAGACTTCATTAGAGCAGCTTAATGGTAGATTTGTACTGGCAGAGAAAAGAATAAGTGATTTTGAAGATAGATTGATAGAGATTATGCAAGCTGAAAAACAGAAAAAAGAATTGAAAAAAGTGAAGAGCATCTCAGAGAAATGTGGAACATCTTTAAGCACACCAGTGTACACATAACGGAGGTATCAGATGGAGAGAGAGAAAGGAATAGAAAAAATATTAGAAGAAATAGTGATTGAAAACTGAAGTGCTTATGATGATATCAGAAAAAAATAGACTTTAAAACAAAAATATTACCAGAAATAGAGATATTCTATAGTGATAAAAGAGTCACTCCATTAAAAAAGATATAATAATTATAAATATATATGCCATCTAACAACGGAACACCAAAATGCAAAATAATTGGAGACTTCCATAGCCAACTCTCACTAATGGAGAGAACAAACAGAAGATCAACAAAAGAAATAGAAGACTTGAACACTGTAAACCAACTAGACCTAATAGACACCTGTAGAACACCAACCCTAACAACAACAGAGTATATGTCATCCCACATGCACACAGAACATTCTCCAGGATAAACTAGCAATAAATCACACTTCAGTAAATTTAAAAGGATAGAAATAATACAGAGTATGTTCTACAACCACAATGTAATAAAATTAGAAATCAATAGCAGGAAAAGATTTGGGAAACTCACAAAATGCGGAAATTGTACAACACTCTCCTAAACAACCAATGAACTGAAGAGGAAATCAGAAGGGAAATTAGGAAATACCTTGAGAGTAGTGAAAATGAAGATATAGCATATGGAAACATATGGGATGCAGCTAAAGCAGGGCATGGAGGGAAATATTTAGCTGTAAATGTCTATATTAAGAAGAAATACATCCAATGAATACTGTAGACGTCCATCCTCAAACACTGAAAAGAGCAAATTGAACCAAAAGAAAGCAGAAGGAATGAAATAAAAAAAAGATAGCAAAAAGTAATGAAATAAAGGCTAGGAAAAATAGAGAAAATTGATAAAACCAAAGCTGGTTCTTTTAAAAGATAAAAAAAAACAATTACATTTAGATAGATTGCCAAGAACAAAAGAGATAAGAATCAAATTATTAGAAATGAAAGAGAAGACATTACTACTGACCCTACAGAAAGTTAAAAAGGATTACAAAGAACTACTATTAACAATTGTACAGGACTTCCCTGGTGGCGCAGTGATTAGGAATCTGCCTGCCAATGCAGGGGACACAGGTTCGAGCCCTGGTCCAGGAAGATCCCACATGCAGCGGAGCAGCTAAGCCCGTGTGCCACAACTACTGAGCCTGCACTCTAGAGCCTGCGAGCCACAGCTACTGAGCCAATGTGCCACAACTACTGAAGCCTGTGCACCAAGAACCCGTGCACCGCAACGAAGAGTAGACCCCGCCTGCTGCAACTAGAGAAAAGCTGCAAGCAGCAACGAAGACCCAGTGTAGCCAAAAATAAATAAATAAATTAAAACAAAACAAAACAATTGTACACCAACAAATTAGATGAGTTGGACAGATTCCTAAAAAAGAAACACCAAAACTGACTTAAGAAATAGACAATATGAATAGATTTATAACAAATGAGATATTAAAGCAGTAATCAAAAACCTACCCACAAAGAAAAACTCAGGCCCAGATGGCTTCACCACTACATTCTACCAAACCTTTAAAGAATTAATGCCTATTTTTCATAACCTCATTCAAAAAGTAAAGAGGAGAGAATACTTCCCAACTCAGTCTACAGTTACCAAATGACTCAGAAATTCCATTCCCTAATATGTGAAATTAAAACATGTTCACACTGAAACTTATACATGAATGTCTATAGCAGCATCATTCATGATAGCCAAAATGTGGAAACACCCCAAATGCCCATCAATGGACAAATGGATTAACAAAATTTAGTATATTTATACAATGGAATATTACTATAAAAAGGAATGAATAAATTATATTTGCTATAATATGGATAAACCTTGAAAACTATATGCTAAGTGAAAGAAGCAAGTCACAAAAGACCACATGTTATATCATTCAGTTCACCTAAAAGTCCAGAACAGGGAAATCTATAGAAAGTTTCTTAGTGATGGGAGACTGAGGCATAGGAATTGGTAGCTAAATGGTATAGGGTTTCTTTTTGAGGTGATAAAAAACACTGAAATTGACTGTGGTGATGGTTGCACGTGTTTGTGAATATACCAAAACCCACTGAATTGTACACACTGTAACGAAAACAACTGATAAATCGACCACACATAGTTTTTAAATCTCTGTATTATGAAAGAAGCCAAATACAAAGTTAGAAGCAACCAAACTGAAGAGAGATTTTAAAAATTTAACAGAAATCAAAGTTTATTATTAACAATCTGTAACTTCTGCAATTTAATAAAAAAGACAAATGAGCAGAGAACTGAAATGGCGTCTGACAGGAGAAGAAACCTGAATGTAGGTCTTAGGAAAAGAATCTCAGCTTCAACAGGTAATCCTGAAATGTAAATATTAAATCATGAGACAGTTTCACACTCCTGAGACCAAGAAAAGTAAAAGGCCTAAGAGCATCTATGTTGGCAATAAAGTAGAGAAACAGGAACTCTCAGTTAATCTAGTGGGCATACAAGCATGCAAGCTGGTACAATAATTTGGAAAGCCACTTGACCAAATCTCATGCCCTACACTGAGTGACAGTATACACTAGTTATATTCCCTAAAATAAGTCAAGCACATGAACTAAAGGAGACATATATAAGAATGTTCATTGTAGCACTGTTTCTTACTTCAGAAATCTAGAAACAATACAAATGTCCATGAACAGGAGATTCATGGTATATTTATCATGGGGCACTAGAAAACAGTTAAAATGAGGAACAAGGGTATACATGCCAATGAAGATAAAGTTTTTAAAACACATTGAATAAAATCAAGGCAATTACCAAATGACACATATTTAAATAAACTATAAAACCATTCCAAAATAATAGTCTATGACTATAAGCACAAAAGTACATATAAGTCCACAAGCAAAAGCGCAAAAACACATGGGATTGATAAACATTGAATTAATAATTACTGTCATCACAGCAGAGAAAGTCAGTGAAATAGGATTGGAAAGGTGTTCATAGTGGGAATATTATTTTTTAAAGTCCAGAGTAAATGTTCCATAATGTGTGGATTTAATGGAAAGGCAAGGTGAAAAGGTAGTATAGGATGGAATCATGGGCACAGGTTCTGAACCAGAATGCTTTGGTTCAAATTTGCCCCCTGCAACCTACAATCTGTGTGACTTTATGCAAAATATTTAACAACTCCATGCTCACCCAGAAAATGTGGAATGGTAATAACAGTAGCACATCATAGGGGTGTTCTGAGAATATGATGTGTCAATATATGTAAAAATTCATAGAAGAATGCTTAGTGTGTAGTGAGTGTTTAATATTTTTATTTGTTAAAACTGCATAATTAAGTCTCAATATTTATTTTTCTATTCTGCTTTCTGTGTGTTTGAATTATCTCATAATAAAAATACTATTATTTTAAAAATTATACCAGACTTTAATGGGAAGAAAAGGCAAAGAGGAGCTATCCACAGGGACACATTTGATATAAGGTGACCAACCCCTGCTATATAATTCAGATTATTTTAATTTCTAAAAAATAAAATTAATTGCGGGGTAAATATTCTAACAATTAAGGCAAATAGCCACTTATTGAGTTGAAAAGTATTTGTTAAGTGTCTTCTGTTTGTCCAGCTCTACCTTGGGCAGCAGGCAAGTTAAAAAACATCAAGCAAGAGTCAACAGATTCCCTGTCCTTACTGACATATAGAATGTGTTCACAAAAGAAATAATCAGAGAACAAGGCAAAGAATTCCATAAATGTGATATTTTATGACTCCACGCACTAGAGTAAGCCATTGAGAGAAAGGGCAGTTTGGCCCTTGGAGTAATCAGGGAAGTTGGTTGTTCATTGATTGGTTTGTTTCTTTTGTTTGTTTGAATTTAAGTGAAAACAGAATTTGGTTTTGAGGAAAGTGAGATTTCTATAAGCTGAGAAATCAGGAAGAAGGAGTGAAGGAAAGAGTGGTACAGCAGAGAATAAAAGCTCAGAAGCAAGATGAACTTGACATGAAGGGGAGACTATCTGCTTGTTGGAAACAGTGGGTTTAACCCAGGGAGCAGGAGAGAATAGGAATAGGGGGTTAGATAAGCAAGGTGCCTGCCATTAATACTAGAATTTTTCTCTATGACAGTTGAAGGGGAATTCTTCAAGAATGACTTCTGATAGTTGATTCTGAGAAGGCTGTTACTAGGAAGTAGCTTTGGTTTGAATCTTCAAAGAGGAGAACCAGAAATTTAATTCTCTTATCAGCAGAGATAAGAAGCTATACCTTGAAGCTATACCTTGAACCATCAGATGAAGTAGAAGATATTTGGATGGGTTTTCAACATGACAGAGTCTCCTTTGGAGCAAATACATATGTAACTAAACAAATTTAGTTTTAAAAACAATGATATATATTTTAGGAGAGAAAAAGCAACTAGCTGTGAAACCTCTCACCACATCTTTTCTGGAGCTCACAGAGAGAGCCCTAGGGCTGTCTTTACAACTAGCCAACAAGCTCTTGAAAAAGAGCTTTTTCTGTGATTTAATAACACCATTTATAGGAAACAAAGCTTAACTTTTAAAATACTTGCTAAGAGGATGGAGGCAGAAGGATAAGGCAGTAGTCAGTGAACAATTCATTATCTTTGTGAAAACAAACATGTAAATAATCATTTAATTTCATGGATGTGGAGTGGGCAGGGGAGAAAGTAAATCCTTTTCAGAAGCTGGTGGCTGTAAAAACCCTCTCACTCTACCCTGTGGTCTCACTGACACAATGCTGGTAGAATGAAAATATTCTACCAATTCTAATAGACTGAAAATAAAAATAAACAGCTTAATTGCATGGTGGGTGTTTTTGAATGGCTTTCTGAATTGTAAAGTGCCCATCATATGTCTCTATTATTTCCACACTCCACAAGACTTCCTCGCTTGAAGTACCCAATGGAGTGAGATGGATGCAACAAATAGCCAGGAAGCATCATGTTTTGAACCCTAATATCTTTGTTCATTTCATCCCTGAGCCAGGACAGTGGAATGATCAGCATTGTGGCAACAAAGTTGCCATATTTCTAGTCAAATGTCATGCCTAGCTCAAAACTTGCATTTCAAATCAGGAGATTAAGAAATATTGGTTGAAAAATATTCAATTAATCTTCTTTGGTTAACCAAGGTGGGGAGTTTTAAGTTTCTGGATATGTTGTAAACTTTCAGTAGACAGAACCATATCTATCCAACTTGGTGGTATTCCATTCAAAGGGAAGACTAAGTAAAAGCTTTATGAAAACAGTGAAAATACAGTGTCATGTTCCTGAAATGAAATCATTCTGAAAATTCCTCTTCCCTAAAAGTCAACTGGTGGACTTTGTGATTCAATCAGGCAATGCCTTTTTGAACTGTTTTGGTGTTGAAGCTATGGATGGGAGAGAGAGAGAGAAGGAGAAAGGGAGAGAGAGAAGGAGAAGAGGCAGAAGGGAGGGGGAGGAGGAGAAGAAAAAGGAGAAGGAAAAGAAAAAAGAGAGCAAAGGATAAAGCGAAAGAAAGGAATTAAAAGATGGAAGGAAAGAAAGAATGAAGGAAAAAATGAAGTCTAGAACTTTTACAATTAAACAAATATGACTTTCAGAAGCTTTCAGGAGCTTATGGGTATATTTGAACAAATTGATAATTGGAATTCCTCTTTGGAAACCATCATTTTATTTCTCATAAAAGAAAAACAGTCTCATCACATTGTATGCTGTTGTATAATAACAAAAATCTGTTATCCACCATGTTCATCAGTCTTTTTTTTTTTTAAACATCTAATGCCTTTTTAAAAATTATATATTTATTTTTATCTTTGGCTGCGTCGGGTCTTACTCGCAGCACGCAGGATCTTCGTTGAGGCATGTGGGATCTTTCGCTGTGGTGCACAGGCTTCTCTCTAGCTGTGGCGTGCAGGTTTTCTCTCTCTAGTTGTGGCGCGCAGGCTCCAGAGCACATGGGCTCTGTCGTTTGCGACAGGCAGGCTCTCTACCTGAGGCACAGGAGCTCAGTAGTTGTGGCGCGTGGGCTTAGTTGCTGCGTGGCACGTGGGATCTTAGTTCTCAGGGATCGACCTGGGACCCCTGCATTGGAAGGTGAATTCTTTACCACTGGACCACCAGGGAAGTCCCCTGTTCATCAGTCTTAATTGTGAATTACGTTCTTTTTCTAAAACTCAATCTAGTCTGGTCTTTTGAAGGGAGGCAGTGTAACCACATGGGGGTATACATGGAATTCTTGCCCTGTGTGCTGCAAAGGAAAACAAGTGGATCTACTGAGCAGGAAGGCCAAGGAGAGATGCAGGTGGAGGGACGTTCTCTCCTGGATTTCTGACAACTCTCCCTTTCCTCTTCCCTGAAGTCCCTTGAGTTCTAAGAGATACCTTTGTAGTTTTTCTTTTGTGTTATCCCAGGTGCAAAAGGTGTGACTAATCCTATTTCCCAGTTCATGACACTCTCTTACAAGCTGATGTCAGGCCCAGACTCATTTTATGAATGTATTTGTGTATGTAAGAATGTACGCAAAGCACATATTCATTTTATTCTTATTCTCTATTCCCCTTCTCCTTACTCCCATAACAACCACTGTTGTATAATTAGTACATATTTGAAGTTAAATTTAACATCGTAAAATATATGGCATTATTCTTTTCTGTGTGTATTTTTTGGTTTACATGAGTAGCATTGCGTTATAGCCTTAATTTTATATATAATTTGCTTTTGTCTCTGTGCTTTAAAGATCCATGCATGTTCTATGTGTGTATCTATCCATTTGGTTCCTTCTAACTGCTGCATAGAGTACTTCTGTTATCTTTGGCCTATGTTGTTAGAAATAAGATTATACCTTGCATATTTAGAATAAGTTTCTGTCCATCTCTGCACTAAAAAATTTAGAGTGTTACAAGCTCTAAAGTGCTATAGGAAAGCATCGCTTAGAGGAGGAAGGTGGAAGTGTATTTACGTTGGAGTGTAAGCATGTGTGGAAGCGTCGCAGCCCCAGAACTTGGCCCTGTTCTTAGAGCATCTTCTATCCATTCTCGACCTGTCCTGCTTCAAGAGTTCCAGGGGACCTGCTGTGAGGCCAAGAGCTACTTTGGAGTGCTGGCTTCAGGATTAAGCCAATTCTTATGCAACTGACTCAGTTCCTAATGGCCACTTCTTTTAAAAATTTTCTTTTGTGTGTGGGGGAGGGTGTGGGTCTTGGGATGGGGGTGAGTTTGAGGTTTAAAGTTTAAACTAGAAATAAGATGATGTGGTCTGCTTGCTGTCTATTTAGATAGGCTTTAAGACCAATTGGATTTACATGGAGGCCAGGCCAGAGAGTGGTAATTGATGACTTGTGTGCAGACAAGCGTTTATCCAGGTTGAATTGTCCAAATTGGTTTGTTAAAGCTCCGGGTTACATTCTTACACAAGAAAAACATTCAGTAAACATGAGACAAGTTTAGGAAAACTTAATAAAAAGAAACCCGTCTTACACTCCCAAAAAAAAAAAAAAAGCGTAGAGTTCCATAGTGTAAATCTACTACATTTTGCATATCTACCTCCTTGGTATATAACTAGTCTTCCATTTTATACTACCGCACATAAATCCCGCAGTAACCATCACAGAACATGTCCCAATATGGAATTTTACTGTGCTGTATCACTGGATCATAGGTGTGAATACTTTATACAAAGTACTGCTAAAGGGCTCACCAGAAAATTAGAATAGCTTCAGTATCATCAAGAGTAGACAATGCCTTCTTGTCTCCAACTCCACTAATATTTGGCATTACATAGCTCTAACTTTTGTAAATCTCATGGGTATTAAATGATATCATATTCCTTTTTGACTCTCACTTTTCTTTTTTTTTTTTTTTGGTACGCAGGCCTCTCACTGTTGTGGCCTCTCCCATTGCGGACGGAGCACAGGCTCCGGACACGCAGGCTCAACGGCTATGGCTCACGGGTCCAGCCGCTCCGCGGCATGCGGGATCTTCCCGGACCGGGGCACGAACCCGTGTCCCCTGCATCAGCAGGCGGACTCCCAACCACTGCGCCACCAGGGAAGCCCTTGACTTTCACTTTTCTAATTACACACAAAACAATTTGAACATCTTATCCTTTGGTTGCTACCATTCACTTTCATTATCCCTTCCAAAAATTGTATGTTCATATTCATTCCTTTTTTTCACAATTGGGTCATTTCTCTGTATCATTAATTTGCATAAATTCCTTACACAGTTAAGATAATCGTTCCCTTTTGCAGTATCTTCCTTACCTTTAAACTATTATTTCACTATGTAGTGTGTTTTAATGAGCAGATATTTATAATATTGATGTAACTAAATTTAGTTGTTGTTATGTTGAAAGTTGTTGGAACAACCTTCAGGAAATACATTATTTTGTTGTGTAACAGTTGTTTCAGACAATAGAGAAAGAGAAAGCCAAAATAATTCGGGATTATAGAAACCTTAATTTAAATAATCAAGTAAGATTTTTACAAAAAAGTATAGTTCCACTTGTACACATAGACTAGAAATTACTAAATGCAATATTAGTTAACTTTACCTAGTATGTAGTAAAAATAAAATGATCAATGGTTTATTAAAGGAAGTCAAGGATAGTTCAATATAAGATAATTTATAATTTATATATCAAAGGAGAAATATCACAGGATTTTAAAATAAAAAAAAACCTACAGAAAACACATATTTAAAGGAAAGGTTTAAGTGAATTCACTTTAAGATTAGGAAGGAATAAAATACTCCCAGTATCTATTGTATAATATAATACTGTAGGTTTTTAGAAACTCCATAAAGCAATAAAAGGACTATGAGGTGTAAGGTTAGAAGAAAAAAGGCAACATTTCATGACTCTTTCTAGAAAATTAAACAAAATAAGGCATATTATTAAAAATGAGAAAATTCAGTTAGGTTGCCTGACAGGAGATGATTTCATCCCAGAACTAATAGTGTTCATTGACTATATAAGAAATCACTTGGAAGAACGACAAAAAAAAAAAATAAGGTTCAATTGACAATGCAAAGGAAAACTCTAAATTATTTGGATATTGACTTAGGAAGGAGAAAATTTTACAAGCGTATTAAAGGACATAAAAGAAGAACCAATTTAAGTTCATTCCATCACCATAGGTGAGAAGGCCTAACTCTATAACGTTATTAATTCAGGTCAAATTATCTTACAATTTCAAAATAATTCTTATCAAAATATCAGCTGGATTTTTGGAGAAACTTGACAAATATTAGAAAATTAAATACAAAAATAAAAAATTAGTTCCTTAATAGTAAGTCAACGTTGAAAGAGAAAAGTAAAACATGGGGACTTTCACAGTAGATATTAGGGCTTAAAAGCCATTGCAATATCCCCATATCCTCTCCTCTTGCATTTTCCTCCCACCCTCCCTATCCCACCTCTCTAGGTGGTCACAAAGCACCGAGCTGTATACATATGGCTGATTCACTTTGTTATATAGCAGAAACTAACACAACACTGTAAAGCAGTTATACTCCAATAAAGATGTTTAAAAAAAAAGTAGGAGAAAGAGGAAGCAGCAGAGAAATAGAGAAGCTATAGTCAGATTGTTCGAAGGACTGTGATGCTAGGAGGACAAGCAATATGGATGGATTTTTAAAACAAATGAACCGAAGTCAGAATGGATTGGTTCAACAACCCACCTGTAGACAATGCCTTAATAAAACAATAGAAATAAAAAAAATTGCAATAAAAAATAGTTTTGTAGTCCTAAAGGAACAGACAAATATAATTATGGAACAGAATTCATTGTTCAGAGGCAGACTCATATATATATGGGGATTTGATAATTATATGAGGGCCAACACAAATCAATGAATGTAAGACAGTTGTGGAGTAGAAGCTCTTGGATATAATCCTCATCCTTTGGACTCCCGATGAATTAAAGGATATACATTAAAGGTAAAACAAAATTATTGGGGAAAATGTAATACACTAACTTTGTCACCTGATATAGGGAAGAAACCTTAAAAATCCAAAAACTCAAGACAGTAGGTTCAAAAATTGGCTCTTGTATCTTTGTAATAGTTCCCCTTTTAAACAACACAAGCTTGAATGAGTTTCTGTTATGTTCACCGTTTTTATCCTATTATGTCTACTCTGAGGAGACAAGCATGTGTTACCTTCAAGTATATGCAGCATACTGAAGTAGAATCTGAGGATCTTTAAAAAAATGAGAATCACAAAATAGATGCAGTATCACTGGGATGATATCTTAACTCTAAAAGAGACCATAAAGAAGAGAAATCCCTCATGCAGTTGTAGACCTTATTATACACTCATGTATGAACCCGTTAGAAAGTTATTCTCATTCTTTTGTGACTACCCTTTTGTGACTTGGAGCAGAGTCTATAGTCAGTTTCAGGGCCTTGAACAATGCTGACCATATGACTGGGACTCTGTGCTTTCGGTGCCTGGATGTCTGTTTCCTTCTTCAGCTTTGGGAATTTTTCAGCCATAATTTCATCAAAAATATTTCTATCGCTTTCTTTTCCTATCCTCCTGGGACCCCTATGAATGTTACTACACTTGATGTCAACCTAGAAGTTCCTTAAACTATTCTCATTTTTTATCTGTTTTTCTTTTTGCTGTTCTGATTGGATGATTTCCATTATTCTATCTTCCAGATTGGCTTATGTGTTCTGTATCACCTAAACTGCTGTTAATTCCCTCCCTCGAAATATTTTTCATTTCAGTTGTTGTATTCTTCAGCTCTGTTTCTTTCTTTATGTTTTCTTGTTAAAATTCTTACTGTGTCCATCTATTTTTTCTCTCAGTTCAGTTAACATTATTATTATTGCTTTGAACTCTTTATCAGGTAAATTATTTATCTCTGTTTCATTAGGGTTTTCTTCCCAGGGTTTTTTCTTGTTCTTTCATTTGAAACATTTATCTTTCTTCTCATTTTATTTAACTTTCTCTTTTTCTATGAAATTAGGTGAAACAGTTGCCTGTCACAGTCTTGAAGGCATGTACTTGTGTGGGAGCATCCCTCTTCAGTCCATGTGTGGTGGAAGAGCTGGATCTAAAGTGAGCGAGGGCCATATCTTTCACTGGGGGGAATGCTGGCAACCATGGCCTTGGTATAAGAGGCTAGACCAGAGCCAGGTGCAAACCAGGGCTTCTATGCTCAAGGCCATCACAACCCTATTGGAGGCAGGGCAGGACCCCAGGAGCTGGAACCGGAGTCCTGAGGGAGATGGGTTTCTCCTGGGTGTGATGGCAGTCTCCACCTTGGTTTGGGGCACAGCCGGGACCTGAGAGCTTGGGGCTCGGTGCTGGTTTCATTTCTTTCCATGTGTGTGTGGCTTGGTTAGAGGCTGGGTTGGTGCCAGAGGGGTTGGTGCCACACTATTGAGCTAGTTTCACTCCCTCCTGAACGTGTGCAGTGATGCACGCACTGGCAATGGCTGCCTCTGCTCTGGTCAGAGGCAGGTCCAGAGCCCAAGTCAGCTCTGTTCCCTCCAAGTATGTGCACTCTCATTGGCAATGGCAGCCTCCACCTTAGTGGGGACCGTCGCTGGAGAAAGAGGGGCTAGAGCAGGAGGGCCACAGGGTGCGCTGGGGTGGTCCTGGCATCTGGTCAGAGCCCCAGGCAGTTTTCGATGTGCTGCCTCCACGCTGTGACTTGAAGCAAGCAAGTCTATGCGCACGTTCTTCAAGAGCAGGATCTCAGGTTCTAACAGCCCTCTGGTTACCCCCACTGGTTTTCAAACCAACTAAGGGGGGCTCATCTTCCTGGTGTTGGACCCTAGAGCTGGTGTGCCTAATATATGGATCAAACCCCATCCTCCCCAGGGAGGATCCCTGAGCCTGGGATATGCCCATCCTCTTCTGTGTCCCCCACTAGGAGTACGTGTCCTGACCAGATCTCTTTTCCCTTCTACCAGATTCCGCATAAATCTTTTTTTACAGCTGTCCTGCTAGTCCCCAGGTCAGTTTCAGTGAGAGCTGCTGTAGTTGCGATTTTGATGTGTTTGTGAGGGGAGGGGAGCCCAGTATCCTCCTACTCTGCCATCTTGATCTCTTTCCTCATCAGCTACCTTTTGATTCTTGCAATTCTTCAGAAAAAGAAGATTGTAATGGTGAGTCATGAGGACATCCTAAGACTGCACCCTCCTGCAATACCTTAACTTTTTTTTTTTTTTTTTTGCCAGTGTGGCTTGTGGGATCTTAGCTCCCCAGCCAGGGATCAAACCCAGTGAAAGCGCTGAGTCCTAACCACTAGACCGCCAGGGAATTCCCAATACCTTAACATTTTTATTCTTATTTTGGGTTGTTAAGCTTTATATATTAGTGACAAAATGACAAAGTTGTTGTGTGTGTGTGTGTGTGTGTGTGTGTGTGTGTGTGTGTGTATAGGCTCCAGAATGGCATCTGACTTTTTATTCGGGGACAGTAAGTCAAGTTTCTTGGGAAATGATTTCAGTTTTAGGGTGGATGCTTCCATATACAGTATTCCATATATGTTGGCTGTGGAAGTGAAAGGGTCTCTTGAGTTGACCACCTTGCATAGTTAGCAAGGTGAGGAAGAAGCACTGTGCTTCTAGAGATGCTAGATGCTAGATGCAGAACCTATATCGTCACTCAGTGTTTCTAACTTTTGAGGTTTAGTTACTTGTTCCTGTGTCGCTTTGACAACCTCCAGTGACAAATAGTTTATGTATCCCAACTCATTCAGGTGGCTATTGTAAAAATACTCCAGATACACATAAATTTCCCCCGTGTGCAATGAAAGTTTCCTTGTTCCTTTAAGTCCCTTATTCATTAATTCAAAAGTTTGCTGTCAGAATATATTTAATACCCACTTAAAGCCAATATTTCACATTCTGATTTCCAGAACAGCAAAAAGTGAAGCTTTTATAATATCTCAAAGAACTTAAAATTTGGTATGATTTTGGATTTTAATTCTTTCAACCATGGCTTGCTTTTCCAACTTTCTCCATCTTGGTTTTCTTCCCCTGGATTAAGTGTCCCTCTTAAAATATGTCACCCAGAACTGAACAGTATAGTCTGGTTGTGGTTTGAGGTACAGAGAGTAGGAAAACTATTACTGGCCATAATTTAGAAAAAGAGCTTGTACAATATTAATGCAACCTATGAATGTGAATTTTTAAAGGCATCTGCCACATACTGATGGGTCTTATTAAAGTTGTGGTCAGCTCAATCCTCCAGATCTTTTTCACATGAATTTCTGCCAAGCCAAGTTTCTCCATCCTGTACTTATACAGTTAATATTTGAACTTTTATGCAGAACATTGTATTTGTCGCTACTAAATTTCATCTTATTGGAATTTACTCAGAATTCCAGCCTGTCAGAACAAGTTTGAATGTTGATTGTTATACTTAGTATCCTTTCCAGCTTTGTGCCATTCAGATTTCATAAGCTTCCTTTCTGTGTTGTCATCAAAATCATCGGTAAACAGGCTTAGCAAGGCTGGAACAAGTGGTCATCCACGAGCTGAGGGAGGCTAAGATAAATTATTCGGGTCTGATTGTTAAATTCAGTTAACCCACTTTCACCCAGCTTGCATTTCATCATGTACATTACTTGTAGAGGAAATATTGTTGAATATTTTATTTAAACAAGCTGTTTCTGCAGATTTACCTTGGTTGGCCAACTTTATATTACTCCGAGAAAAAAGTTTATTTGTTCATTATTGCCTACTCTGTGCCAGGCATTATTGTATGTTAGAGAAGTACTGTAGACCGTTGTAAGGAATTGGACTTTAGTTGCAATGAGAAACCATTGAAGAATTTACTAGGCATACTAACGTGATCTGAGCTTCAGGTTTAAAGCATCACTTTGATACTATGTATAGAATAGATTATAGAAGAGCAAGAACGCACATAGGGAGACCAGTTGTGGGGCTATAGAGATTAATTGAAGGAACACTTACCTCTGGACCAGAAGATACGTTCTCCTGGTTCTGCCACTGATGGTGTGAGTTTGGCAGAGACGTTCCAGCCAAATAGTCTGAGTTCCATTATCTATGAAATGAAGGATTAAAGGAGCTTTGTGAAATAACCTTGACAAAATTTGCCAGCTCTAACATTCCATACATATGCAATTTAATCATCACTCTATGATTTATTTACTGTTAAACCCAGAATGTTTCTTGACTCCATGACAGTGTGATCTTTCTTCAGTTTCTGAGGTATACACTGCTCCCTTATTTCAAACTTGAGACTTCCTCTGTTTTATGCGATGCTTCAAAAGTTGTGAGGACTAGATATTTGCAACAACATCTGCTAATTCTACGCCTGGGCCACGAGAGTGGAACTCACTTCAAGTAGCTGTGTTCTTCTTTACTAATCCCTCACTTGGATGACACCCTCCATTTGACATCATTTAATTGTTTTCTCTCTGAAGACGTTATTCCTTGTTTAGAAGGCCATAGAAGGTTAAGAGTTGAATAGTTGTGCTTTCTTGTTATTGACTGTATAGTTGGATTTATTATATGTTTATATCATTATAGATGCATTTGCTGCTGCTACAGCTATCATTGGGGTTAGACAGGGCACAAACCAAATGGACAGATTTCAGCAAGAAGTGCTTCAAGTGAACTTCTTGCTGCACAGGTCTGCCCGTGGACCAGGAGCAGCCTCTCCTTCGGGAAGAAGGTAATCTTCTCCTGGGATGTATCATCATCACCTGCATCAGCAGCAGCATATTGTCCCTGAAATCCACTGAATGTGTAGTATATCTCTGTCACTGAGCTAAAAGATTTATGTGCATTATCTCATTTTATAGGGCAGTTTATTCAGACATCCACTCATTCATTTGGTTACTATTTATGGTGCACCTCGGATGTACCAGATATCCAGTAAGCATTAGGATGTAGGGGTAAACCAAGCAATCGTATTTCCTGCTTCAAGTTACGTGCAGCCTAGAGAGAAAAATAAGCACTAAACAGGTGATCACGATGAAGTGGGTATTTTTTGAAAAATGCAAGGTCTTTCAGTGCTCACAGGAGGTGGACCTACTAAATGACTCCAAATTTTGCTGTTTTCTGAATATACCAGGCACTCTTCTGCTTGAGGGTTATTGATTTCCTGCTCGCATTACCTAAGGCTTTCTTCTAAATATCCAAGGGGCTCACTCCTACATTTTATTCACTCGAATAATACCTTAATAAGTAGGAACCTTTTCCCGCCATTCTACTTAATGACACAACATTGCTCCCCATTGCTTTGTCTAGTTAGCCACCTGATTTTTCTTCACAGAATTCATCAACCCCTGAAAGAATATGTAGGTCTCCCCTCAACCTACGTCTCTAATAAATAAGTTGAAGGAGAACAGGGACTTTGTTTTATTCACTGTCATTTCTGGAGTACTGAGAACAATGCTTGGCACATATACGTTCTTGATCAATAAATGTCAGTTCAATGATTAATTGCTTGAATGAATAAATGAATGGATGAATTGTTATATGATAGTCTAGGCGAAAACCTCAAATTTGTCACGCAGTGCTCTAGATCAGACAGGGCCTAAGTAATTAAAAGAGAGAGAAGTGTCTCTGGCTCAGAATATGGTCATTTCATATCTGTGTTGGAAGATGGTTGTATAAGTCTAGGATTCCTGCACAAAGAAAAGAAATAATCTTGAGCAATCTTATCAAACAGACAACTGAGAGGTAGAATATTTGTTACAGACAAGTGTTGAGTTGATGAATGAATGTTTGCATTTATGAGTGAATGAGTACAATTCTGGTGTGTTTCCTTATGTAAGATTATGTGCAATATTCCCATTTCCCTATGTCCTGTGAACTTGCACCCCTTCTTGGCCCAGTCAATTCCTCTTATCTTTTTCCTAGCCCTCTTTCTACATATATCTGGCCCAGATTCTGTCCTCCAGAGTTAACAGTGTAGGAGACATAAAAAGAAAGATCCAAAGCCACAGAGCAGCAAGGGTCACAGAGAGAGAATTACGGATTAAAGGGTGGAAACACAAAGAGAATCAGCTGAATGAGAATCAGTATGTGGCCTTAAGAAAGCAGCATTAGGGAAGGGGTGGGAGGCGCGAGCAGCCTCTCTTCCTAGGCACAAGCTGGCTAGAAAGCAATCCAACTTGTTGGAGAGATACTATGTCTTGAGGGCAGAAGCAGAAGTGATGCAATCAGTGCGTGAGGAAAAACCAGGTTGTCAAACAGGAAGGAACATCTGGCTTTAGAAAAACACAGAAATCAACAGGTTCATCACAAAGGCTGCAGGGACACCGGCAGACCACCAAGGGTGTCCCAGCAGTCAGGAGGAGGAGAAGATAAAGGGCTAACGTTGGGGGAGAAGGTAGTTTGGGGAGTTGAGAGTATCCCCAAAAGAACAACAGAGACTGTGTGAGGTCATAGTCACCCCTCGACCCTAACAGGACGTGTTTTTCCCCTTCCTATTTCAAGGACCTCTGTCTATCATCATGCTTTCTGCAGGAGGTGATGTGAACTGCCCTAGAAGCTGTGTTGTTCTCAGGTAACACATAGCAACTGACTGGAAAATACTCAGACTCATTCATGGGTCCCATGAAATATAAAACAAATTCTTTTTACAAAATTATCCTCGAATTTCAGCTATTCTAGTATTTATATGTGGACAGGGCCCCAACTTGCAGCTTCATTGACCTAAGACAGCTAGAAGCAAAGGGAAATTGTACCCAAAGAGGATTTTTCTACGTAGATTTACAAATGGGTCTGGAGAGGCAGCAGAGTAAGAAGTCTTGGCAGGTAAACATCAACGTGAGGCCTTCTAAGTCCATCCCTTGTTTCTTCCTTTAAGAAATATGAGATAATGTTCAGTGAATCACCAGATGGAGAATTTGTTCAGGCAAAATGGCTTTGCAAGTTCCCTTGTAAATCGCCTCTGGCTTCTAAAAAACAGTAGCAAATGTGCCGAAGACTGAATTAGCTAGAACAGAAGTTTCACTTTTTCACTAAAGAATTATCTGGGCCTGAGCTAAAATCTGGACTCCTAGAGCTGGAAGGGATGTGAAAAGAGTCTGTCAACCAGGCCTCTGGTTTTAGTCGGAAAGTCTTAAAACGCTTATGAAACTTGGAGCAGTGGAAGGCCCCCTCCAGACCTGAGAGAAATCCATTCCCTTGACAACCTTGAATCTGTAGGAATTTAGGACCCATGGGACGTGGCTGCTGAGGAAGCCACATTGACCTCCTCCGCATCATACACATTGTGAAGCCCTTGTCGTGGTTCCCAAATGGCCTGGGGATGTTGGAAGAGGATGGCCATTTAAAAATAGACAGCAAGATGTGAGACTCTTCCAGAAAGCCAGAGTTTGGAATTTTGTCTTGCTTTCCACACCTTTCAAACCTTCTAGAAAGTAAGATTCAAAGAGCCGTCAGCTGAATGGACCAAAGGACACTGTCCAGACGGAGAGATTTATTGTGCCTCCAAGTGACCCTTCACTGTCAGACCACCATGTAGCTATGAGGCCTGCATCTTGCGCAAATTAAGGATTCTGAAGAGTGTTCCGGAAAGGAATGCCTTTCTAGAGTACTGTCTTGGAGGTACACCCCGACAGGGTACTCCACAGGACTCCACGAGTCAGGGTTCTGCTGAGCTGAGACCCTGCTGAGGAAAAGGCTTTACTCCTCCTGAAGCAGAGGGATAGATGAAGGCATGGGACAGGGTGGGAAAAATCTCAGCTGGCTAGTTTTAAGCCTTATCTTTCAACGGCTTGGATTAGAATCAGGGCATTGCGTCAAAATCATAGAGCAATCCTCCCCGAATCTACTGAACTTTACAGCGTTCCTTTTCTTGAAACTCACGCTTGCACTTAAGGGGGAAAAAAGCCTGGGGGGGGGGGGGGATCACGGAGTGAGTGCAATTTAAATTCTTTTGCATTTATTGACTTTTTCTGGCTAGGGTAGGATTCAGGTATTTGGATAATTTCATAAACCATTGACTTTTTAAAGAGGAATATGAAGAAACATATGCCAATTGCGTTAGAAGCTGGGCATAGCTGTGAGATAGATATTAGTCCCTTTTACCAAAATGTGGTTTATGAGACTTTTAATAGAGATTAGATTGGTGGAAACCAGGTTTTACCTTATTACAGATTTGATCGTTTCTTCATTTATCTCCCTAGTGTAATGCTGAACTGTTGGGCACAACGCAGAGCCTTTAAATCTGCAGAGATCACCAAGTTCCATTTTAGAAACCAGCAAGGACATATTTCTATATAAAAATCAAAATAATCAGTGATGAGTTATTTTCCTCTGTACAGACCCCTCCCGCCGTCTGTTTCTACTAATGGCCCTAAGGACCCCGGTGCCTAGCTTGGGATCTCTTTGATCTTTATACCCAGTTCCCAAGCTGGATGTTCTTCACGTGCCAAAATTCTCCCCGTTCAATGAATATTACTGAGTTACTATCACTGCTGAAAACTCTTTCTGGGTGGTGATACATACTATGGGGAAAAACAAACCAGATCAAGGGGAAGGAGAACGCCAGCATTAGAGGGAGGTGAAGTATAGAAGAGTGGTCAGAAGGCCTCTCTGAGGAGGTGAGAAGAGAATTAAATGAAAGCAAAACAGAAAGAAAAGTGGGCAGAAATCAGTGCATTCGTGAATAGCGAGGGGCCTGGTGGCTGGAGGGAAAGGAGGGAAAGAATGGTGGGGGACAAGGTCAGAGAGGCAGGCAGGGCCGGACATGTAGGGTTGGATTTTCGTTTAAGTGAAGTCAGTGGAGAGTTGTGAAAGTGGGAGTGATGAGCATGACAAAGTGTCCATCCTCATAGCGCTTATGCTCTAGCGGGAGAAGAGACGTGAGTAATGAGTAAACCAGATGTGCGCCGGTTCCTGCTTGACAAGATCACATCCAGTTGATATTTAACAAAATCGTGATTTTATGGAGCCACAAACTGCTGAGTTTTACCCCAGTCTGTAGAGGGACATTATCCACCGTGAACTTTCATCTACGTGAGGGTGATACGTCAGCTTTTCATCACTTTGCAGCCTGGATTCAATGCTCAGGATGGTACACATATTTTCTAACCCACCTTTGGAAAGAAAACAAGAGTTGGTGTCTGAAGGAACCTCATTAAATCATTATACAGAACTAATTCTAAGAGGACTAACTCTTCCCAAAGAAATGCTTTATGTATGTACGCTTCTTGCCAACATTGTATCTTAAGACTGACGAAGTTATGACTTAGGTTATCCGATGAGAGATACTGATGATATTCTGTCTAAAAGATGAGGTGTGTGTGTGCGTGCGTGCGCGCGCACAGGCATGTTTGCATTCATTTACAAACATGCCATCATGTTTGTAAATGAATTAGTGAAGGAGGACAAAGGAAGAAATGATCTTATGCTGCTGTTTCTGAATTTCCATTTTTTTTTTCCTCTTTCTGTTGGTTCACTTAATATAATTACCGTAAAGGTCTGGATGAGGTAGCCCTCCTTTGTCTGCCTCATGTGTCATGAACTACCCAGTGGTGATCAAGGAAGGTGAGGGCCCCCATCTTCCCACTCTGGACCCCTCAGACCTCTTACAGAAGAGAGGATGGCACTAGCCTGCTGGGTAATTTCTAATAGCAGTCTGGAACCTTCCACATTCTTTGACCCTATTTCCTAATATCTAGAAAATAAGGTGAAAATCAGCCCTGGATAAAACAAAAGCAGATTTCAATTCCCATTACTCTCCAAACCACAGAGGAGGAGCTGGGTCAGACCACTTGGCCTGTGACTGCTGCTTCTGGATAAAAGCTTCAAAGGGCTACCCTGTGTGCCCATGGTTCCCCAAAGGCCTTGCTGCCCTGATGACGTTTACACACAAGCAATGGCAGGACCCTGAGACAGGGTTTGTGGGATGGAGCTGAACAGGGAGGGGCAGCAAAGGGTAGAGACAGTTTCTGCAAAGGAACCAGCCCCTTTACCTATGACTTTTTTCAGCTTCATACTTTCCTTCCGTTCATTTAAACCACTGTTCAGCTGAGAAGAATCAAAGGACCAAAAGATTCCTTTAAACAAAGGAAACCAAAGGGGTGGAGCTTGGAGGTGCCGTGATAAAGGCCATCATTCAAAGGAGAAGTGATGGGAGTAATTGGAATTCCAGTACCTTGCTTTGGTTTGAAGATACTTATGTGGCTTTTAAAAAATTTTTTGTGGGTGGTGGCAGTGGAGGATGAATGAGGAAGAAGAAGGCAAGTACCCACTTTGTCCGAAGCCCAGGGATTTAAAGGTCCTGAGCGATGCCAATCCTGTTCAGTTCACCTGAATGAAAGCTAAACAAAATCACATTATACAAGGCAGAAGTCAACCTACAGCAATGAACACAGAACAAAGGTACTTTGGAATATGCCATCCTAATGTTCCTGTCTACACACTTTAGTGTTCTTAAATGTGTTTTATGTTTAATGAAAGAAACAGTGACTTTCAGTGGAGGGGGAAAAAACCAGATCTTTAAAGATAATCAAGGCCTTAACTACCTACCTTAGGTAGCTGAGAAAAAGCTACTGTACTCTTTATTTTTAACACTCCAGATATGTAATTTAATGCAGGTCTAATGACAGTCTCAAACATGGGGCTTTAATCAAAATTGTTCAAGCTCAGTACTGTGACAGGAACTTACAAGCCCCCAACAGTGCTGTCCATTTTCTCAGGTTCTGTAAGAAAAAAGGAAAGAAGAAAAAAACCTCTTGAACTTATGTTGCTATTGATGTGTAATATACAATAAAAAAACAGTTAAATTTCAATTACCCACAGGTAATTATAATTTTATTGTTTGTACTACAGGGATTTCTGTAATTCCCAAGACTAATAATTTTCTATAATTTTACAGGTTGTCAAATAAACTATTAAAGATTATCTTTGAAAAGGCGTCTGCAATTGTAAGGACATATCATACTGTTCATGTACTGTATTAGTAATTAGAGATCCCTGGATAGTGAAATATCTGTGCTGGGAGCTCACCACCGGGTAGCACATTTCCTCACAGCCGCCTCTAATCTCCCACGAAAGCTTTCAAACTTCTCAGGTATTCTCTTCACTGCTGTAGGACGCACGTTCAAATTTTATTAATATTCCCCCAGCAATTCCAAATGGTTTGTCAAGATAAATCTCTACCTCCTGGTGGGAAGAAGTTAAAATCAGAAAGATGGGCCCCACCTATCATTAAAGGAAAAATCTCAGGACAAAATGCACAATGAGAGGAGGTGGTTTGGAGAGTGGAGAGTGATTGTGTGTGTGTGTGTGTGTGTGTGTGTGTGTGCGCGCGCGCGTGCCGGGTAGATTGAAAAGTTTTGGGGGCCAAGATATAGTTATTTCTACCAATAACTCGTAGAGTCAGTAATATGAAGTTAGCTTAACAGCAAGGTTTTCTTCTGAAATTTTCTCTCCCAAGGCCGTTTCTGTCATAACCATATATAAATTGTGTGGTGTGGACCCTGTTGCCTACAGAGATAAACCCTGTCCTTTTTTTTTCTTTCTAACATCTTTATTGGAGTATAATTGCTTTACATTGCTGTGTTAGTTTCTGCTGTATAAGAAAGTCAATCAGCTATATGTATACATATATCCCCATATCCCCTCCCTCTTGCATCTCCCTCCCTCCCACCCTCCCTATCCCACCCCTCTAGGTGGTCAAAAAGCACCGAGCTGATCTCCCCATGTGATGCAGCTTCTTCCCACTAGCTATCTATTTTACATTTGGTAGTGTATATATGTCAATACTACTCTCTCACTTTGTCCCAGTTAACCCTTCCCCCTCCCCATGTCCTCAAGTACATTCTCTACATCTGCATCTTTATTCCTGTCCTGCCCTTAAGTTCATCAGAACCATTTTTTTTTTTTTTTTAGATTCCATATATATGTGTTAGCATACGATATTTGTTTTTCTCTTTCTGACTTACTTCGCTCTGTATGACAGACTCTAGGTCCATCCACCTCACTACAAATAACTCAATTTCGTCTCTTTTTATGGCTGAGTAATATTCCATTGTATATATGTGCCACATCTTCTTTATCCATTCATCTGTCGATGGACACTTAGGTTGCTTCCATGTCCTGGCTATTGTAAATAGAGCTGCAATGAACATTGTGGTACATGACTCTTTTTGAATTACGGTTTTCTCAGGGTTTTGAATTACGGTTTTCTCAGGGTATATGTCCAGTAGTGGGATTGCTGGGTCATATGGTAATTCCATTTTTAGTTTTTTAAGGAACCTCCATACTGTTCTCCATAGTAGCTGTATCAGTTTACATTCCCACCAACAGTGCAGGAGGGTTGCCTTTTCTCCACACCCTCTCCAGCATTTATTGTTTGTAGATGTTTTAGTGATGGCCAATCTGACTGGTGTGAGGTGATACCTCACTGTAGTTTTGATTTGCATTTCTCTAATGATTAGTGAAGTTGAGCATCCTTTCATGTGTTTGTTGGAGAAATGTCTGTTTAGGTCTTCTGCCCATTTTTGGACTGTTTGTTTTTTTGATATTGAGCTGCATGAGCTGCTTGTATATTTTGCAGATTAATCCTTTGTCAGTTGCTTCGTTTGCAAATATTTTCTCCCATTCTGAGGGTTGTCCTTTTGTTTATGGTTTTTGGTTTCCTTTGTTTATGGTTTTTTGTTGTTTATGGTTTCCTTTGCTGTGCAAAAGCTTTTAAGTTTCATTAGGTCCCATTTGTTTATTTTTGTTTTTATTTCCATTTCTGTAGGAGGTGGGTCAAAAAGGATCTTGCTGTGATTTATGTCAAAGGGTGTTCTGCCTATGTTTTCCTCTAAGAGTTTTGTAGTGTCTGGCCTTACATTTAGGTCTTTAATACATTTTTTTTTTTTTTTTTTTTTTTTGCAGTACGCAGGCCTCTCACTGTTGTGGCCTCTCCCGTTGCGGAGCACAGGCTCCGGACGCACAGGCTCAGTGGCCATGGCTCACGGGCCCAGCCGCTCTGTGGCATGTGGGACCTTCCCGGACCGGGGCACGAACCCGTGTCCCCTGCATCGGCAGGTGGACTCTCAACCACTGCGCCACCAGGGAAGCTCTTTAATCCATTTTGAGTTTATTTTTGTGTATGGTGTTAGGAAGTGTTCTAATTTCATTCTTTTACATGTAGCTGTCCAGTTTTCCCAGCACCACTTATTGAAGAAGCTGTCTTTTCTCCATTGTATATTCTTGCCTCCTTTATCAAAGATAAGGTGACCATATGTGCATGGGTTTATCTCTGGGCTTTCTATCCAGTTCCATTGATCTATATTTCTGTTTTTGTGCCAGTACCATACTGTCTTGATTACTGTAGCTTTGCAGTATAGTCTGAAGTCCAAGAGCCTGATTCCTCCAGCTCTGTTTTTGTTTCTCAAGATTGCTTTGGCTATTCCAGGTCTTTTGCGTTTCCATACAAATTGTGAAATTTTTTGTTCTAGTTGTGTGAAAAATGCCATTGGTAGTTTGATAGGGATTGCATTGAATCTGTAGATTGCTTCGTATAGTATAGTCATTTTCACAATGTTGATTCTTCCAATCCAGAAACATGGTATATCTCTCCAACTCTGTCCTTTTTGATTGTGTATCAGTGCTCCTCTCTTAGGAAACAGACATTTACGACAGGTCAGGGAGGTACAGATATGACTTCCTCATGGAGCCTCTCATTCTCCAAACACACCAATCTTGTCATGACTCCCTGCTTTTATGTGCGCTGAACCCTCAGTCTAAATGGCTTCCTCTCCCTCTCCTGTCAAATTCCAGCTTACGCTTCTAGACCAGAGGAAGTGTGCCTTCTTGATGAGCATGTTACTTACTCTTCTGTTTCTATTAAATATTCTCTCTTCTGGGTTCTCAGAGGATTTTTTTTTTTATCTTTGTAACTGAGGCAAGAGGCACCATGTCAGGTGAACCAAAATGAAACCTAGGACTAAAAAGCAACTGGAGAGGGCTTCCCTGGTGGCGCAGTGGTTGAGAGTCCGCCTGCCGATGCAGGGGACACGGGTTTGTGACCTGGTCCAGGAAGATCCCACGTGCCGCGGAGCGGCTGGGCCCGTGAGCCATGGCCGCTGAGCCTGCGCGTCCGGAGCCTGTGCTCCGCAATGGGAGAGGCCACAACAGTGAGAGGCCCGTGTACCACAAAATAAATAAATAAATAAATAAAGCAACTGGAGAATGACTTTAGCTGTCTTAGGAATACAGGGAAGAGCCAGGAATGACTTTCAGGTCCAAAGCAGAAAGAAGGAGTGTGGTAAATGTGTTGGGGGAGGTACAATAGCAGTGACTTGACAGCAAGGACAAGAAATTGAGAGATGGAGGGGATAGATGATTTATTAAGGGACAATGATAAAGGAAACAGATGCTGCACGGTCTGATTGGATTATTGTGGACAGATACTATCTTAAAAAGGGTTGAAAAGCATGATGGGGTCTGTTGGCCTGTGCCAAAGCCCATCTTTACCAGGCCCTACCTGGGCCTAAGAGTGCAAACATTGTGTTGTTCTGTAGATCTGTGCTTCTATCCATCTCCTCTGCTAGCCTGTGAATTCCTGAAGGGCAAACACTGTCACATTCAGCTCTATGACCTCGGCACCATGCCTAGTAGATAGTCACCTAATAAACGTTCAGTGTCCGTAGTTAGAAGACCTGAGCTCTTCTCCTTTCCCTGCCATAGTCTGTCTCTATAACCTGTAAAATTGAAGCCTCAGGTTTCCATACTGTGTATACATCCATTTTCCCTTTAAAAGTCTAGAGGGAGAGTAGAAAGCATTCTTTACTGGCACCCTGAATCCTCTCCCATTTGGATACTTATTTCTTGAATTCCTGTTATAGGAAAGTAAAATCTTAACTCTGTAACGAGAAATAAGTGCAAATGCAAGAAAGGACAACAACTGGTTGGCTCTTTCTCACTATGGGGTAAATGGTTGACTGGAGATCTTGGGTGAGGACCCAGGTTGGTGAGAGACTAAGAGTTTACTAGTGGTAACAAAGTATCTTGTGGGTGTGAGCAAAGGGACCTAAAGGGAGGAAGTAGGTCATAGAAGAAGAAAGAGTACCAGAAAGAAAGTCTTGGGAACTACAAAGACATGTTTTGTCATCTTTACATTTTGCCAAGTTTTCCTTGGTGAGAAGAATTGATCATAGTTTTATTTTTAGGTTTTTACCAAAATAGGACAAAGAAAGGTCAAATTAAGAAGTTAGACAATAATTATATTAACTGTATGAGATAATAAAGCTTTAAGGATTGTAAAGATGATCATATAAAAAATTCTCCAAGGCTACACTGGATAACGACAGAGTGAGGACCAAGAATGAAATCTCTTGCCTTTTATTTAGTCCAGTGCTTTTTCTACACTTGTTTGTTTCCAATCTCTGTGCCAGTGCTTAAAAGGATACCCGCCATGCAACACACAAGACTTTTCACAATCAAATAATTATGTTAAAATGCAAATGAAGTAGGTAAAAAATATCAACAATACCAGTGTTTAAATGAAGACTGTATTTTTTACCAATGCATAATCTCAACAGAAATTTCATTCCAATACAACAGTTCTTACTGGCCACTCCAAAGCTAGTATTTGTCCTTGTGGTATAAGCATTCTGGGAACTTAAAACTCTAGAATTATTAAATAGTCTTTACTACAGCATGTCTTACTTCTCAATAAGTCATTTTGATAACAGCTTTGTGCCCTGAGCTTAAGGCAGTGTCAAGGTCAATTATTTCATCCAAGGCCCCTAATTAAGACTACTTTTTTGAGGTCAGGATAATGCATTACTTTATTTTAATAGAGAGGAGATCAAAGCTCTACCTTAAATGTTCCTGAAGCAAGGCAAGGCTGCTTTAACCTGGGTTATATTAACAACTGCGAAAAACTGGTTACTCATTTTAGAGCCCCACCCCCAACTCCACCCAAAAGACAGGGTTCAGCTCAATAGAAAATAAGCTTGCATTAGCAAAACCAGTTTGCCCAGAAATGCAAGAATGGGCCACTTCGGATCTTCTGAGATCCTGAGTTTCCATAGCTCCTGTGCAGTGGCTGCTGTTGCTGGTGGAGCAGAGACTGTAAATGGGAGGTGGACACCCCCAGATGTGCTTCATGGGACCCAAACACATTAAGTTTCTGCAATGTTTAAAAATCAAGATATTTCCCATAAAATCTGGATTTTTGGATACTCATGGAAGGAATCAAAAGATCTAACAATGTTCAGCCCATATTCTATTATTTTTTAACTTATTTTTCTGTCTGTTGGTTTGGTTTGTTGTTTGTTTATTTTGTTTTGTTTTTAATTTCATTGAAGTATAGTTGATTTTCAATTTTTTGTTAATTTCTGCTGTCAGCAAAGTGACTCAGTTATACATATATGTATTCTTCATATTCTTTTCCATTATGGTTTATCACAGGATATTGAATATAGTTCCCTGTGCTATACAGTAGGACCTTGTTGTTTATCCATCCTATGTATAATAGTTTTCATCTGCTAATCCCAAACTCCCAATAGTTCCCTCCCCCACTTCCTCTCCCCCTTGGTAACCAAAAGTCTGTTCTCTATGTCTGTGAGTCTGTTTCTCTTTTTCAGATATGTTCATTTGTATCATATTTTAGATTCCACATATAAGTGATATATGGTATTTGTCTTTCCCTTTCTGCTTACTTAGTATGATAATCTCTAGGTCCATCCATGTTGCTGCAAATGGCATTATTCATTCTTTTTGATGGCTGAGTAATATTCCATTGAATATATGTACCACATTTTCTTTATCCGTTCATCTGTCGATGGACATTTAGGTTGCTTCCATATCTTGGCTATTGTAAATAGTGCTGCTATGAACATAGGGGAGCCCATATTCTTGAATGGCAATAATTGGCTAGAGCTGAAGAATGGCAGCCCCCTTCAGACAGGATGTGCATTTGAATTTGTCACCATCCCAACTGCTCATTGCTGCAAAGATTACAAACAAGCTGAAATATTTGGTTTGGCCTGTGTAGCATCTACATTATTACTAATATGTTTTTTTAATTGTAATGCTTTGGGGCGGGATTTAAACTCTGCACTTCCACAGGCTCAACATTCCCGTTGAATGTTGAGAATTCCCGTTCTGTACCTGGCCAGATTCACATATTTATATCGCCAGCCTGGCATTGGTAGCAGGCCTTCCGATGTCCTGCCCCATTTTCCTGCAGCCCACAGGAATTCCCCTGATGCTGAGGTAGACAGTTTCCAGCAGACTCACAGTTGAGATCACCTCTCAAATCAACTATGAGCACTAAGCCTTGGGCTCAGGCTGCTTTCAGGGGAAACTAACCTAAGACAATGTTTAAATGTGTTCTATTGTGAGGGCATCCTGATAGCTACACACTCTGAGAACGGTTGATCAGGACTGGGGGGACTCTGGAAGCCATGCCACAGAGGGAAAAAGTGTAGTAATTGTGCAGGGAAGACTTAAAAATACGTCTGATACCTGTAGTCAAATTTGGGGCAAGTGTCTTATGAAAAGAGATAAAACTAACAAGTTAAGCAGCAGGGGGCAAGATTAAGACTGGGAAATTTGCCGCAGCCAGATGTAGGTTCAATATAAGGACACACTTTTAATCTTTAGAGCACACTAGAACAGAAGGGTCTGCTTGGTGCAGACGTTCACACTTCCTTTCAGAGATTTAAAGTAACTAAGTTCCCGTACTCTACACCCTTTAGACCCTTGTAATCCATGTTGTCCACACACTTTTATTTAATATCACAAACATGGGGTTATATATAGGGGAATCTTGCTGTTCATCAGGTCGTGTGGCTGTTCAGATGTTTCTCTGGAGGTTGGCGAAGGGGAAAAGAAAGAGATAAAGCTGGCGTTTGGTGATGAGAGGAGTCGTTCCCCCACTATTATAGGGATATAATTTAGCACCCCTCTAAAACCTAGGAATGCCTCAAATCAAAATGCATTTTTCTCTTCACACTGAGAATCTCTTAAGTGCACAGGAACGCATAAGATCAGGTGAATTATCTATTATCTGAAAGATATTTATGATGCCTAGGGTGGGAGAGCATGATTCATATCTTCTCCTCACAGGAACTCAAACATGATAGTAAGCCAGCAGGGAGGAAATAACTGAAATATTTGGAAGGACAGACCCTCCCTGCCAGAGGTTACTGTGAATTCAAGTGTTTTCCACTTCTGCCCTTCTTCAAAGCTACAAAGCAACTAGGTAGTCAAATTAATGAAGTATTGTAATAGGAATGGAAAGATTAGAGTGTGCCGAAGAGTGGAATACCGTTTTGTTCTTAAGAGGCACGATAGGAAAGAAGCACTTTGATGTAAGAGGCTGGCTGGAGGGGCTTCAGTGTCACCAAAAAAAAAGAAAAGAAAAAAATCAGAATGGATTAGCATGATTTTGTTATCATTACAGATATGATAACACATGAGAAAATAGACATTACTGGGTTATAATTCAATAGAGAGTTTCAGGTAACGTAAGCTGTGAGAGTAGGGCTCTATCCAGTGTACATTTTTATCAGAGCCTGCCGTGTGGATTGAATTACAGCTCCGTAATGGCCAGCAGCCCTCCCATTTATATTTATGGATTCCAGTCCAACCAACAAAAGTAAAAATTAAACGGAAATTCATTACCAGAGAACAGAGAAGTCCTGATGGAACTCCAAAGTGATGGTGGTCAACTTTCAGGGAGGTATCAAGTCCAGTAGCTCTTAAGCCAGTGTTACACAATGGAACTTTCGCACTTCCACAAGAAATTTACTCCAAATGTCAAGATCTTTAAACTAGAGAATGAAAGTGGTAGTTCTTTGAGCGTAGATACAATAAAGTATAAAGAACCACTCACATTATTCCCCCAGCCTCTAGGTTCTTACAATAATACAACCACTGCAACAGTTAGGAGACCTGATATCATCTTATTCTACCTCCCCAGCCTGCTCTGGTGATGTGTCTAGTAGAGGATACTGGCTTCAATCCCTGTGCTCCTGTGGGTGGGCCATAGCAACAGATGACTTTTTAAATGACATGCTGTTTTCTGTTCTCCTCCTTGTGTAAGTTGATTTCGCAGGGATTTTCTTTTGATGATACTAATTCCGCCAAAGATAATTAGGGAACAAGGAAGTCTGCTTTTGTATTCGTGCCTTTGGGATGTACAGATTTAGCATCTGACGGAAAATGAACTTCACTGAATGAGAGAAGAAACTTTATTTTTGAAAGAGCAACGAATGCCACCTAGGATTTTGAATCACCTGCTGAAGCAAATCTTTTTATTACGACCCTTCTGGTGAAATGAACATGCCATTATCTCTTCAGTGTGTCCTGCTCAGACACAGCCAGCCAATGAAATGGGTTGATATTTGTAAAAAGAAACTTATTTTTCAATCATCAAACTCTCCAAGCTGGTGGTGGTGGTGTTGATGGGTATCACCCTGAATTATTAACATTGAAAGGTTTCACATTTAACATATTTCCTGAAGAAAGATTAGAAAATAATAATAATTCAACAGCCCACCCTGCTTTTTTAGATGATGTCTTGTGTGAAACTTCCTGATTAGAACCAAATGTGTCTCTGGTTGTCATAAGACATTCCATGTGGTAAGGACTGACAGTTTGTTTTGAAGATTTTAGGATAGGACAAGTGGCAATAAAGTATCACAAAAATGCAGTGTTTTAGTGAGGGAAGTTATCACAACCCATCCCAGCAACATCCCCACCTCTTATCTATATATGTTAGATGGAAAATTCCTTAAAAATAATTACTTTGCTACTCTGGACGTGTGCTGTGTTCCCATAGCTGCATGAGGAATAGAGTGGGCTATTACTACACGTTTTTAGAATTTACATTATTTTTTTAGATTACCCATTAGAGATTGGAAAATATGCTCCCTTAGCTGCTAGAGATTTTTGCTGTAAGTATTTTAATGTAGCTAAAATTTTACAGCAACACTTAACCTTCGATAGTGAATGCGACCTGTAAAATAGGAAAGAATCCATAATATATTGGAAGGCAGTTGTTCAACACTGTACGGTTAGAATTGGGATAACATCAACAGATTCTGCCCAACAGACCAGATATGATGATGTCTGACAAACTTGTGGATATTGCAACTCCTCTAAGTTCACATGGATAATACCAAAGCGTTCCAGTGAAGATGTGGGTCTGAGAAAGAAGTTGAAATTAATATGTAGATCGAGAGACTTCAGAGCAAAGTCAATTATCTTTGTGGTGACTAGGGTACTTCACATACAGCAAATTAAATATTATTAAGTAGCTGAGAATTAATTTTATACTGGAATCAATTCTGAATACTGTACTCTCACATATCTGTTATAGTGGTGGGGTATTTTTCATTACAAAGAATTAATAAAATTGGCCATTTTCTTGATTTTAAAGCTTATAGAGAATCCAGTTATATGGAAAAAGGCAAAGAATGTGAAGGAAAGAGGAAAATAATTGCAATTTTTAAAAACTGTTGAAGGCTATATCCTTGCATATGACAGAAAGGCACATTTTCCAAAAAAGAAAAGTTATTGTTCCCTTTTACATAATATTTGATACTTAAAAACAATCTCATATTGTCTATAAACAAGTTTAAAACATAATAATAAAAGAAATATTTGTAAACTCATTACCTGACTTAAAAACTAAACTATTAACAATTTCATTGTTTTTATGTATGAAATTGTAAGACAATTTCATTGTCTTTATCTCATTCCCTAGTCTTCCCACTATTCTGCATTTTGTGTTGATTATTACCTTGCTTAAAAAAGTCTTTATAATCCATATGCATAAAATGCTACATTATTAACTATTTCTTGTTTTCAAGCTTTATAAAAATAGCAAAGTGTTGAATATGGTCTTTTATAACTTGATTTTATTAGTAAATATATTTTGAAGATTCATCCCCTTGTAGAGTGTAGCTGTTTATTCATTTTTATTGCTCTATAATGTTCCATTGTATGCATATATCACAAGTGGTTTATTTATTATATTGATCTGCTAGGCTGCCATTACAAAATACCACAGACTGATTGGTTTAAACAACAGAAATTTATTTTCTCACAGTGTGGAAGGCTGGAAATCCAAAGGAAAGGTGCTGGCAGAGCTGGTCTCTAGTGAGACCTCTCTTCCTAGCTTGCAGACTCCCGCCTTCTCTCTTTGTCGTCATGTGGCCTTTCTTCTGTGGATGTGCATTCCCGTTATCTCTTCCTCTTCTTTTAAGGACACCAGTCCTGTTGGATTAGGGCCTCACCTGTATGACTTAAGTTAACCTTAATAACTTCCTTAAAGGCTCTATCTCCAAGCACAGTCATATTGAGTTTAGGGCTTCAACATAGGGATTTTGTCGGGGGGTGAGGGAGACACAACTTCGTCTATAATATATACTAGCCTAGGATGGGTCCCCGGGTTTTGCTTTTATAATCAGTGCTTCTGTGGACATTCTTGTATACATCTCCTGAGGCTCATAAGCAGGAGTTTCTTTAAACCACATAAATAGAAGTGGAATTGCTGGCTCATAAGGCTTGCCAGTGTTCAGTCACAAGCTGGCACCAACTCATTTCCCAACACGGTTGCATCAAGTTCTGCTCCCACCAGAAGTGTCTATGTATTCCCAAGGGCCCATATCCTTACAGCCAGTAGTTATTAACAATTAATTTTTACCAATGTAGTGAGGATTAATGTTATGTTATTAAGGTCTTTAATATTATTTTTTAATTACAAAGGATTTTGATCGTTTTTTCATTTGTTTACTCACAATTCATGTTCTACTTTTCGTTAAATTTCTACTTTATCCTATTCTCCATTTCTCTGTAGGCTTGTATCTTTTTAAAATCTATTAGTAGACATTTTATGTGCATTTTGGATACAAAATCTTTGCTGATTATATGTTGCAAATATCTCCTTGTACTTTGCATTTTGTCATATCACTCACTTTTGATGAGCCTGAGTTTTAAATTTTAATGCAGTTTAATTCATCAATTTTCCTCTAAGTTTAGTACTCTGTGTCTTGTTCAAGATTCTCCTCTGGTCGCAAGATCATAAAGATATTCTCCATGTGTTGCTTTATTTCCTAAGCCCTTTATCTCAACCTCATTGTAAAAAAAAAAAAAAGTACTTGGTTTTAGACTTTACAAAATCCTTCACTAATGTGTGTACTAAATGTTTTAGATGAAATACATAAATTGGTGATTTGGATTATAAATTCCTTTAACCCATTTTATTAACACCTACTCCATGCAAAGGCACTGAAAGAAACATTACATAAGTTGGATATGGTCCTTGCTCTCAAGATGCTTAAAATCTAGCCCAGAAAAACAATTGCATAGGAGCATAACACTAGCACATGGTATTAGGGTTATAAGAGAAGGGCCTTGGTATCCCAGAGCCCCTTTAAAATAATTTAAAGCTAAAAGTTATTGGATTCTTACTATATGCAAGGATAATACCACTTATTTCTTTGAAAAGCTTATGAAATTGTTCCTCTACTGCTGTATTTTTAAAATGTCAAAACCAAATTGAGGCTTTGAAAGGTTTTCTCAGTTGCCCTGGAGGACCCTGGCCAACCAGGTGTTCAGTGGGACTTAACCTCAAGTAGCCTGACCCTGGAGGTCTTCCACAGTTGCCCCCCTCCCTGTCCTCATTGAGTGGGCAGCTAAAGCAAGATCAGACAGAAGAGAAGAATTAACTTAGGCTGTAACACTGGAAATTGACCTTAAAGGCTGGAGATTTCAGAAGACAGAGAAGCGGGACTCTATTATGGATAAAATCAGAGCAGTGGTAAGGTGCGTGCTCTATTTTGAAGACAGCAAGGAGTGCATGGTGACAAGTTGCCCCCTTTTCAAAGAGGCTGGAAATACAGGTGCATGAGTGAAAGGAAAAGGAATATTATTCTAAAGAAACAACCATGGTCTACAGGGCCTCTGCCTCCCTTAAACCTCTCTTCTCTCAGCGCTCTATCCTGGCTCGTCACCCTGGCCTCCCCGCTGCTTGTGAACAGCCTCGGCATAGCCTTGCTTCAGGACTGTGCATTTGCTTTCCATTTTTCATGAATGCTCTCCCCCCTTGGCCTGGAATGCATCCTCCTTCCTATTATTTGAGTCGACACTTAAATGGTACTCATTGCAGAGGGCTTTCCTAACTCTCTTGTCTAAAACAACAAATCCTCTCCCTCCCTATTATTTTCTCTCCATATTCTTTCTTCATAGCACTTGCCACTACCCAAGCTTGTGTTGTAGCACTATTTCCTTACTTTCTCTCCACTGGGCAAGAACTTTGGACAATTTTTTATCCTTATAAAAGCCCCAATTCCTAGACTGTGCTTTGTACATAATGTGTAGTCCATAAATATTTGTAGTGTAGATGAAATTAAAGAATGAATGGTGCATGAACCATTGAGTGAATAAATGATGGGCATAGGGTACCATCAGAGGCTTGTAAGTTATCACATGAGCACTATTTTTATAAATAGTCTATGGCAGAAATGTAAAAGGAATAGGAGAGACAAGATGAAGGAAGCAGGGAGAACAGTTATTGAGTTTTTATAACAGCAGGGAGTGGCCTAGTGGTTCAGAGCTTCATTTCTGGCATCAGACTATCAGGGTTTAAATCCCAGCTCTGAGACCTCCTGGCTGAGTAACCTTGGGAAAGTCACTGAGAGTTTCTGCCTTTCTCTTTGTCTATAAAATGGGGATGACTCTTGAACTGTTGGAAGGCTTAAATGAGATAATGCCTTGGTGATGACGATGATTCATAAAACACAGTGGCCTTTAGCAATAATAAGCACTTAAGCCAGGGCAGCATCAGTAGGAATTGAAGGAGGAAATAAGAAACATTGAATAGGTAGGACAAGCAGGCCTTGGGATAACATAAAAAGGAAATGCCTGAATAAGGCTCCTGTTTCTGTTCTGTCTGATTAGAGAATGGCGATAACTTTAAGTGAGATCCAGTATGCAGATTAGGGATGCAATTTTGAGTACTCAGAAGGTAGGGAATAGGAAGTAGCACAGGAATCCTGAGTTTTGTTTCGCAGTCTTTTAGTCTGAGGTGTACCCAGGGATTTTCCATTGAGATGTTTAACAAAGATTTGAAATACACCTGAAGGAGGGACGACAAAATTTTAAACGTTATTTTTTTCTTCTTCAAGAGGATTTACAGGACATTTTCTTAAATAGTTCCTTTCCCTTTGTATTTAAAATATGGTTTGCTTAACCTGAATATTACTATCTCTAAGCCTTATTACTGTAACAAGTATTTCACAAATTCTACTGCATTTCTTGAGTAAGAGCAAAGCTTAATAGAGCGAAATAATGATCCAGGCCCCGTTCCTAATCCCACCTTCATGCCTGTCTCCAACCTTTAACTGTATTGAGGCACTGCGAAAGGATTCTCGAGCTCCATGTGTATCTGAAGACTTGATTCAAATGTATTATAGAGCTGAATAAAATAGATGTTAAGGAACCCCCCCAAGGGGATATAACCCACCCTCCAATTTGCAAACCAGAAAGCTCTTGTTTACCATCCTCAATTTTAACCACACACATTCCTGCTCAGAGGAGACAGCATGCTCAAAGCCAGTCAAAGAGCAAAAAGGGGTAGTTAGAAATCTGTAATAAATGTATGTAAGTGAGACAGAAAATTAGAAAGTGGCCACCTGCCAGCAGCCACATAAATTTTGGAGGAAATGCATTTTCTACTGGGATGCTTTATCATAGGAATTGCAAATACTTATTAAAAGTATTAAAATAGTCAGAATGTGAAATGTTTCCTCCAGTGGTGAAATTTCACGTGGCCACATTAGAAGATAGGATATTCTGATACAGCGTTTATTAAAATGACTTCATTTTATTAGTCTGTCATCCACAATAAATGGGCAGGTACCTTTAAAGCAAGATCTCCTGAAGATAAAAGGGGTTTGGGGGAGGGGCAGTGTTTCATTGTGCGAATGTGGCTTTGACCACGCAAGTATATAAATCTTGCAACCTTTCCCAAATGACACCAACAAGATTTTATTGTCGTTGTTTTGATATCACGTTTGTTGGATTTTGTCATTCCATGAAAACGAAGAGTAGTATTTGCCATTAACTTCCTTTTCTCTCTCATGAAAGATACACCTGATAACTATTTGAATGGTTTGTCCTTTATGGGTTCTTAGATGCAATTACAAACATACCCAAGTGAAGACGTAAAACTGGACTCCAAATGAGCTAAAGATGGAAGGAGGTGGCCACTGTATTGCACAAGGATAATAGAGATGACAGCTAGAGCGCATCTTTACTGAGTGGCACTAAGTTGAAGAGTGACAGGATGAGCTGGACAGATTACCTCCCTAAGAGGCTTGCGGTTCACTGACCTAATAAAGATCTTATGCCATCACTTGGCAAAGACAGAAAGAGCCTTTCCCCATCTTAAGACACTCTTTCGTGTGAGTCAGAACAGCTTCCTGAATCCATCCCATGAAAATGCTGATGGTACTGAAGGGAATCTGGTCTAACGTAATTATGGGATGGGGTGAGGTAGAGAGAAGGAGAGGCAGGGCCTGTTGGGAAGCCAAGTGCATCTTGGACAGAATAATGAAGAAGCTATTAGCCTTCAGTAGGTGGGTGGAGTGGCCGTATTTCTTATTGGAATGTAAGTATTCTGTTTAAAGTATTTGTTTGATATTAATTAATTTAGTCAATGGATATTTTGGGGACATCACTGAAAAGATGGATTTCCACCTGGGTGCTGGAAATCAGAAGTGAACACAGCAATTCAGGTGCTACCTCAGAAATCTGACATTCTAGTGGGGAGGACACAGGTGCTTACAAATCAACATTATGCTATTCCACACAGTAATGAGGGCTTTGAAGGAAAAAATAAAACAGGGTCACAGGGTGAAAAGTGACTAAGGAGTCTTCTTTTAGGTCAGGGAAGGTTTGTTGAATGAGGTGACATTTGAGCAGGTGCCTAAATGCAGTGAGGGATCCATCCAGATCCTATGAGTAACTGAGGGAAGAGCATTCCTGGCGGAGGGAACAGCAAAGGCAAAGGCCCCCATGTGGGAGCTGAGTGTTGGGGTGTTGCTATTTTCTCCGTCCTCCAGCCAGGCTTCCAGAAGGGAACATTAAAGATCTGTGAGAACGTCAAAGCTAATTTGGTCATTGCTAATTTAGGTATCACTTTTGGTTTCATGTCTGGCAGTTTCAGGTTCCCTGGATCTCCTCAGAAGAGAGAGAAAAATACGAGATGGCAAAAATGCCTCTCTATTTGCAACGGCTACTAGGTCTGATGACTCTTAAGGGATGTGTTAACATCTTATGGTTAAATGGACAGAAATGCCACTTCTGTTGAAATCCCAAGGTGACCAGGATAGATGATCTTAATGAGGTAATAAGCTGTGAGTGAGAACTTATACATTGGCCCTCTAGAAAGCTATTCATTCATCTCTTCTCTTCCTCTCTACCTCCATTCCTCTTTCAAGTATTATCTATCTACAAGTGTAATGCGATTGGCACGTGAGGTGCCCTGGGGGACACTAAGCAGTGGGAATGTATTAGAGGAGATGCACAGGGACAGTGCATGTAAACAGTACTTGTTTGGAATTTGTGTTCCAATGTCAACAGGCTCTGTATAGCCTATAGTTTCCTAACCATACAATCACGGTGTTATGAACCTATTTCATTGGACTTTTGCAGGGGTTAAATGAGAAGATTTTAATGACTTAATATAATGTCCAATACAAAAGAAATAATTTTATGTTAGTGCACAGACAGAATTTAAGGGTTCCTCAATTTTTATTTATTCCTGTGATATATTTGGATCAGTTATTCAGAATCCATTTGATTTTAAATTCACTTCTTGTTTCTGCAACTTATTAAAAGACTTTACAGGTAAAAGCAGAGAATTAAGAGTAAATGGGTCCATATGTTGTAGATACCAAAATATGACGCTTCCTTGGCGTTCATCTATTCCACAAATACTCATTCAGTGCCTGCTAGGTATGTATCTAGGTCTGTGCTGGAGCTAAGGATGTAATAGTAAACGGTAAAGGAATTCAGGACTTCTTGAGTTTAGCAGGAAGATGACTTAGGATGGAAGGGATGTGTATAAAAATCAGGATTAGGTTTTCCCTGGTGACGCAGTGGTTGAGAGTCCGCCTGCCGATGCAGGGGACACGGGTTTGTGCCCCGGTCCGGGACGATCCCACATGCCGCGGAGCGGCTGGGCCCGTGAGCCATGGCCGCTGAGCCTGCGCGTCCGGAGCCTGTGCTCCGCAACGGGAGAGGCCACAACAGTGAGAGGTCCACGTACCGCAAAGAAAAAAAAAAAAAGAACTGTCGAAACACTGATCATGGTGGTTTTCTTTCTGGTAGGAGAAAGGGATTGAAATACGTAATCTTTTAGCTCTCAAATGTTGACCTCACTTTTTTTTAAAAAAAACTGTCTCATTTATTTTCAAATGTTCTTGTTGTAGATACTGCCAATTAACTAGTCCACTATCCATCCCAACAACCGTCCTTTATATCAGCCTCTATCACAGAGGCTGGAGAAAAAGCACCTCCTTCCCAGCTTCTGCCACAACAGGGGTAGCCGTGGGACTCCATTCTGGTCAGTGTGTTATAAGCAGAAATCTGCCGGCACTGTGTCTTCCACTTCCTCCCTCTTCCTGCCTGGAACACAGAGAATTCTTGGAGATGCCACAGCCATCACTAAAATGTCATTAAGTCACAGTACCAGACCCAGATGATTTGTTACTGTACCTCTTGTTCCGTGAGACTCACAACCCCCCTTGTGTTTGGTTAAAACAATGTAGGTGAATTTCTGTGTAACCCTAATTAAGGCCAGTATCTGCTAGTTTCCAGCCATTCTTCTAAGGACTAAAGATCCTGCAGTTATATTTCACTGTGGGCCAATCTGTTGCCTAAATTTGTTTCTGTTTTCTAACAATAAAATATAGGAGATAATGTCTTTCCACAGCCCAACAAAGTAAGGGCTTCTACCTCGACTGAGATTACCACAATGCTGAAATCCTCTGTGTTAAATGTTCCCTGTGACCAAAGCAATGATAACCTCTACCTGAATACACATGTAGGTTCTGGTGTTTCATATATCTCTTTAGACTACGTGCTCTTGACATTGCATAAAAGGATAAAGAGGAAAACAGCCCTATCGAGGAATGCCTCAGAAGGAGGATTCTACAATGCAATTCTTAGATAGCTGAGAAAAATTAAGGGACTGCAGAAAGTTTCAGCTGAAAAAGAAGTAACAATAAAGTCAAACATATTCATCAAGGTGTGTTGAATAAATGGGATATGGTTCAGAGCAACACTTTTGAAAAGGAAGGAGTAGAAGCTGTGTGTGTGTATATGTGTGTGTGAGAGAGAGAGAGAGAGAGAGAGAATGCTTTGAGAGAACTACTGAGGCACATGCAAAAGAAAGGACAAAAAGGCAGGAAAAGAAGGGAAGAAAGAACAAAAAAAGGAAAGGTAGGAGAAAAGGGAGGATGATGGGAGAAAGAAATTAATAGGAGAGGAAAGCCAGCCAACAGAGCAAAGGAAAGGTGAGAAAACAATCCACGTGGACAGGATACCCACTGTGGTAGACAGTGCTTTCCTGGACCTCTCTCATCACATCCTCACCACCACTCCAAAGAGGGAGATGCCATTATCTCTATCCTGAGTTAAGGAGGCAGCCTTAGAGAGGGAGGGGGATCAACTTGCTCATGGTCTCATGGTGGCTAAATGACCCGTATGGGATCCAAAGCCCAGGAATTCTATAGAACTCTGCACTCTGTGCAATCCCTGTAAGGACACTGACCAAGGAGCTCTGAAAATGGGTTAGTTTATTAAGTGAATCTTTACTAAGCACCTACAGAATGTCCTGGAGATACACCATTGGGAGAAAAAAATAAATCCTCTGCTGTCTTGAGCTGAAATCTAGAAAGGGGAGACAATTTAATAGTTACGATGATGCTAATAGCTATGGAAAAAATTAAGCCGGGTAGGGGATACAGAATGTACCCAGGTTTTGGGTGAAGATTATTCTTTATATAGGGAAATTGGGAAGAGTTCAATGATAAGTCAGAACTTGAACAGAAATCTAATATAAACAAAGGAAGTGAGCTATGAGGCCATCCTGGGAAAAAAATTCTAGGGAGGCACAATAGCAAGAGAAAAAGCCCTGGGGCTTTTAACAGCTTGGGTCAACAGAGTAGCAGGAAAATAGAAACCTACCTGCACATGTATACATGTATATGCACTTTGCTGAACACCCGAAACTAACACAACATTGTTAATCAACTATATTCCATTATAAAATAAAAAAAGAAACCAAAATCACAAAAAATAGTTTCTATACACAGTTAGTTAGGATAAGGCTTCTATG
This sequence comes from Tursiops truncatus, assembly GCF_011762595.2. NCBI lineage: Eukaryota > Metazoa > Chordata > Mammalia > Artiodactyla > Delphinidae > Tursiops > Tursiops truncatus. The sequence goes on along the minus strand of NC_047047.1, from coordinate 39,544,039 downwards.
ATATTCCATTCTATGAAATGTCTACATTAAATTTGTTAAGGAAAAAAAACTATAATAGTAATTTACACTCAACGTGTGTGGTCAGTTCAATTACAGCTAGTTAGTGGTGAAAGCATTATCAGGAAATACTATAAAATGTATAAAGTATATAAAATGCTCCAAGAACAACTGAGTTGGAAAGAGAATGGGTCAGAGAAGTCATTACAAAAAAATGTTTGCATGAGTCTTGAAGAATACCTGCTAGTGAATCAGGTTCTGTTGCCTCTAGAATAAACTACAGAGAAGAAATAACAAGCAGAGTTATCCACTAGAATCTGAGGCAGGAAAAAAGCTCCTTGGTATTGGGTCAGGTCATATTTTGTGTTTTTGTTCCATTTCCTACTTGAAGGGTTTCCATATTGTGATGAATCTGTGCGTGGCTGTAATGGGGGCTTCCATCTGTGATCCTGGAAGAGACAGGTCCTGGAGCATAAGCCTGGTTGGTCACTCATTGCCTTGGGAGGAAACTCAATTCAAACCCTGGGCAAGAAGGACATCCATATAGCACAACAGATAATCTCCTCAAGACCAGCTGCTCTTTGTTGTTTGGACATGGAATAGGACCCAAATTACAGAATTTGGGACCAGCTCTGTCCTGAGTGCCACATACTGTTTTCCTTCCTGGCAAGAACAATTGATGTAGCCTTTTCTGTAACAGTCCTGCCAATATGACACGATAGAAGAACGGGTCCATCGAATGTGAACCAGGGTTTTTGGTGACTACAGAAAAGCCCTTGTTGAAATTAACTCTTGTTAATTAGAATCAAATTCCAAGAAGCTTACCTTCTGATTTCCATGCATTTCCTGTTTCTCCCTATGCCTCTCTCTCCCAGACCCATGACTCTACCAGATACCATTTCCCAGAAGTTAGCTTCCTGAGAGGAGAAGCACATGGGATTCTTCTCTGCATCCCAACTGCTTAGCAGAAAGTTGGGCACATAACAGCTACTCAGTATGTTTATAGAAGAGAATTGAAACATGTTTTGAGGGTCAAATCAGCCTGAGTTTGGTTGGTTTTGTTAAAAGATAAATGATAGACATTTCACAGGATCCCAGCTACTACGCTGTTTTTGGGAATTAAAAAAATAGGAAAAAAATGATGGGCATTTTGGGGGGAATTCAAAGAAGAAGAAGACGTGATTCTAGGAAGAGCACTTCACAATCTACAGGGAGAGTCAAAACAGAAGCATATGAGGATGCAAATGGCAATGCTGGATTTGAGTAATGGTTCCAGCACAACAGAAGAACAACACTAGACAGGTCACCTTCTATTGCCAAGTAAATGGAAAAACAATAAGTGCTGTCGAAGTTCAGAGGAGGGAGCGATTTTTGTCTTATTATACAGTCAGAAAAAGATATAGGGGTTGGGATGGAGGAGAGATACTTGACCTGGCTCTTGAAGGAATGAGTAAGATATCTACAGGTTGAAGAGAGGGGAGAAGGTAGAATAGAAATGGCTTAAGTAAAGTACAGAGGAGGGGCATCCATCTGCGGAATGTGTGCCTTGGAGAACAGGACAGGGTGGTTAGAGCAGAGTGGGCATGCCCAAAGGATTAGCAAGAGAACATGGGGAAAACCGAGGTGGGAACCATATTATCCAGGAACTCTAGGGGCAATCTGAAACATTTTTCTTAAATACACTTTGAGGAGGCCATAGGTCTTTGTCTTGACACTGAAAGAAATTAAAACGAGAAATGGATGCATGACATTATTTCACTTGCAGCCTGATTTAGCAATGTTGTTTCTAGTTTGCCTCTGCTGCTGCTTTTCCTAATTTCCTCACTGCACAAAGAAAATAAATAAATAAGTGTACTATAGTCTTATTTATCCTTCTTTGGACATTTCTTTACCAGGCAGATGGTCAATTAAGAGCACTAAACAATGACACTGTTTTCTCTGTCAACATTTTTTTCTAATAGCCTAACAAATGTAAGCCTGTGCTGCCGTACTGCTGAATACCATCTTGACTTTCTAATTACAAAGAACCGCGTCTTGATAGTTACAATTACAGCTGTAACAATGATGCCAGGCCCTGAACAATACCGTTAGAGGCAAAGTGCTTATCTGAATATTCACAAATAAAGGCTGAAATTTATGCCAGAGATGTAGATGGAGGTTAAACAATTGGGAGGGAAAAAAAATAAAGGTTGAAAACACTGGTTTAATGCCACAGATGTGAATTTGAATCCAATTACTCTGAAAAGAGAAGAGGAAAAAAAACTTGAAAAGGTGCTGTTTTCTTCTGTTTTAGTTATCAATAGGTTAAGGGATAGTTCAACTTAGCATGCTAATACCTCGAATGTTGATATTTGGCTACACTCTAGTATTTTCAAAGCATACTATCTTTTAAAGTGGATTTTTGTAAGGTGCAAAGGAGTATCTCCATGTTAAAATAAAAGATAACCATTCTTCAATCAGCTAACCCATCAGTGAAATAATATACAATTTTTGAGCAGCTGGTATATATGTCCAGTACTATTTTAATGAAGGCTTTATAACACAGTGATTAAGCTCCCTAGCGCTTTGAAGTCAGATGAATAGGGATCAAAAATCGTGTTCTGCCTCAGTTTCCTCATCTGTAAAATGGAAATAATAATGGCCATACTTATATAACTGTTACCACTGAGTTGCAGTGAGGTTTAAAGAGTAGATATAAAGCATGCAATATGGTGATTGCTATAGTAAGTATTTACGATAGTGCAGCACGTGTTGTTATTACTGGAAAAGAGGCTTCGGAATGAGTTTTTCAAATCCTGGAATAGGGAAGCAAAGGCGAATGTCTAGTGAGAGGGCGTCTACTTCAAGGACACCAGTGTCACTCAATATCTCTGGGTGAGTCCACAGTCTTTCCATAACTCATCACCAAAAAGCATGATTACTTCACTTAATGGCATGATTGGACCAATCCAGAACTGCACTTTGCCATTAACAGCATTTAAAAATTTCAGTTGGGAATTTCCTTTCCAGCTCAGGGCTGAGAGTCAACATTGGGATTTATCAATGCTAATTATGTCTTATTTTCTTTTTCTTCAAATTATTGACAATCTACTATAGTACTAAGTCACGAAGTGGCCTAAAAAACATAAACACAGTCATGTCCCCAGCCCTGGGTGGAGTAAAAAAATGTCCTTGTTTATTAGCCTCATTGTTTATTTAAAATAATACCCACAATAACTTATACTTAATTGTGCACTGTATACATGCCATGGCTAAGCCTGTTACGTGTAAAAACTTTAGTCCTCCCAAAAACTTTATAAAAGAGTTAATACTTTATTCATTTTATAGATGAGTAAATCAAAGCAGACATTATGTAACTTGGTCAAAGTCAAATCATAAATAAGTGACCATAGCTTTTTAACTCTCATGAGCACATTTACAATATGAGAATATATAAAGGCCCAAAAGCAAATAGACGAAGACTTAGGCTTACTACATATGTTAAAACGTCAACACTTAGTTCTAGGTTTGGATATGCTCATTCACATTATGAGGAAGGCTTCCCCCCTACTAATCATGTCCAGTTCACATGTCACAGTGAGCTGCAGAAGTTGCCCATCTAATCACATTCTCTCTTCCGTTAAAGCTGTCACTGGCTTCCCCATTTGTATAGGATAAAGGCCAAGTCCTTTAGCTTTGGCACAAGTGATCCCTGTGATCTAATCCTCACCTCACCTCTGAACATGCCTTCCTCACTTTCAAGCTGAGAATTGCAGTTCTGTGAACAGACCCTGCTGCTTCACACCTTCTTGCCTTTGTCCCTGCTTCCTGGATGCCCAGGACGAAGGACAAACATCATTTTCGTTACAGACTTGCCTTAAGCCCACCAGGTGGCACAGTGCACACCATCAACATGTGTCCCCCATCATCACTCAACACATCTGAGTTCTGGTATTGCACAATTTATTTCCTTGGTTTTCTCCCTTTATTAGACTTTTAAACTCCTATACAATAGAAAATCTGTCTTAATGGCTGGTTTATCTCTAGCATCTAGATCCATGCAAATAAACACTCAGTGAATGTTGAGTGAATGTAAAAGATGAGAAAGAAAAGTCTTTAAAGGATCCCAGGAGAAGCACATAGAAAACCTCACCCAGCCTCACTGACTTAAATAGTCAGCTGAAAAGTGTAACTGAGCCACGACACTCTCCTTGTTGATCTACAATAAGCATTTGGAGTAATAACCTTTCCTTTGTCCCTTCTTTTCTCCCACTGAATTAGAGATCTGTAGGTGGGCCCTCACAGTTACATGCTTTAGAATCTGATGGGATAAGGTGTGGATAGAGACCATTATCTTTGAGATATTGCCTTTTCAGAGATTTTATGAAGTTAGAGAACTCATGAACTGTCTTGCCAGGCCTTGGATTAGCAGGGCATACGGTTGTCTCTTCAGGTATGAGATTGTAAGCTCCATGACACCAAGATCTATGTCTAATTCATCTGGGTTTGAATCCACCGTGTGAACCATGCCGAACAACTGTCAAATGCATGTGTGGGTTAGGTAACCGATTATTGAGGAGAGAGAAAATAACCTGTTGGGTGGGTATGGTGATTCAGATTCTGTTTATGCAAAGAATGATCTTGAGTCCTTACGTTTTCCAAATTCACAACAGAAATAGAACTCCATGGGAAGAGAAACTAACTCTGAGGTTTTTATCCTGAATGACCGAGCATACACGGTGGTAGTTACCAAAATGGAAAGACGAGGAGAAGAATAGTTTGGGTTCAGTTCAGTTTGGCCATGTTCATTCTGAGACATTTATTAGACATTCAAAGGGAGATACTGAGTAGACAGATGGCTATATGAGTCTGGGGCTCACGGGAGACATCAAGTTTAGAGATGTCAATCAGGGTGTCAGTAACATGGCATTTGCAGCCGTAGGACTGGATGTGATGACCTACGGACTTCGTGAAGACAGAGGAGGTGTGTAAGGCTGAGAACTGGAGCACTGAAAAAGTTTAGAGGTTGAGAGGAAGAGAAAAGTCCATCAGAGGAATCTAAGAAGTATTAATCAATAAGGTAGGAGAGAGTGATATTGAGGTAGAAAGTTCCAAGGAGGGAGCGATCAGCTGTGTCAAATGCTGCAGAATTGTCAAGTGAGATAAGGTCTGAGAATTAAATGCTGGATTGAGCAATGTGGAAAAATTCCAAAATTTAGATGACTATGGTTTACTTATTACAGAATACATAATAATTGACTTCTTTTTTTTTTGATAAGTCATCCTTCTAGCTGTTGTGCTTTTTCCTTGAGTACCACCCTTTCAGTCTGTGCAGTGAAGAGACTTCCCCATGTTTCTGGTGGGGGCTTAAACCTCAAGGAACTGAAGCAAGGATCACACATCATTAAGGAAAGGTCAGTTCCCAGGCATAAATTGTTATTTTTTCCCTCCCATTTCCATATTACAAAGGTGCCTCAGGCTTCCTGGAGTTTCTATTAAGAATTCCAAATCTCCCAGCAATGATTTTTAAATACTCGCTTTCCCTAAGACAGTTCTCTTTAGCTTGACTCATCCCCACAACATAGTCAGGGACCTTCAATCACGGTAGAAGTCTTTTATCACTCTGACTCTACTCCATCCTGTACACAATCTCTAGATTAACCTTTCCAGAACAATGCATTCATAATGGTAATAGCTATAATTAATCTACTGTATATTATCTTCCTTAATCTCATGCACATAATAGGCACCCAAATATTTCTCATGTGGTTTGAAATTAGGTAATTTTAAAAAGTGCATTCTTAAATCGCTTCCTTTTGATTAGTAAGATTCATTTTATTTTTGTTCTCTCTGCCTAGCTATTTTTAAATATAATGAGAGAACAGTATCTCTAGATAGTGTGTGAAAGCATTTTAATACTTTAATAATTCCATATAATTCGAAATGATCTTTTCCCTCCCATACTTTACAGTAAATAATAAGCACATAGATGAAAAATACGTGTTTTGTATCCAAGGAAAGAGCTATTAAGTATTACCAAAAGATGGAGAACATTTTTATCTTAAGTCAGCCACATAAATACCCATTAATTTTTTTAATGATTTTATTTGGTTGATGGAGTATTACATCTCCAAATTACATAGTTTAGATTTCCCATTACACGCTCCTTACAGATCATATGCATATCCACAAAGTTATACAGAAGATTCTACGATGGGAAGGAGCCAATTTTCATTTTCTCTGTTCTTGTTTGAAGAACCCAAACTGTTAAAGGGATAAAGCGCTCAGAAGTGCCTGTTCCAGGTTAATTGTCTCAAATTGCTCATTTAAAGCACCATTATAGTACAGCAAAACCAGTTAATCTGCTCTGAGGCTTCCTTTTTTATGACCGTAGCTACATTTGGTGAAATGGCACCTTTGGCAACCACCCAAACTAGATAAAATTGCCATTTTTCTTGGAACCTGGAAAGAATAACACATGTTTTGAAATCACTTCATATCGTGTGGCTCTAAATGGTAAGCTGAACGTTAGTCTTGCTCTGGAATTCACTCACTTCGGCAGCTTCTGATCGGACCCTAAATTTCCTTTGCTTTACCGATGTGAGCCAGTGATGTGCTTTTGCGCGCAATACATAGGTAGGAGTTGGGGGGAGGGTGCGGAGGAAACTAGCAAGAGAAATCGTGGCAATATTTTTAAACATCACAACCGTATAAGAAAATGATGTGTCCCTGCACTGACACTTGTGCACAACTTTCAGCTGATGGTACCTTTATTATTGGAAACACTGTAGTTTGAGAGCCTCTTCAATGTCGACATAACTAGCAGGTGCCGCGATCATAATGGTAAAAACATTCACTTATTAATCAGCGCACATAATTCCTCTCTAATGCTGTCAATTTAAGATGGCAACCTGAATTTTTTTTTTTTTTTTTGGAGTGGGGAGGAGGGTCAACAATTTAATGAATCTCGTCTGCATTTTAATTCCAACCTAATAATATGCCTCCGGCTCTTTTCCCTCCCTCACTCTGAGAACATTTGTCTGGATCCTGCTATTAAGCACAATGGGATATTTACCTTCCTACCTCAGTAATGCGTTTAGGATGGGGAAACAGCCAGATAGCCAGACCCCCCAACCCGAGTAGAACTAATGTTAACCTGTCACCAGCCCTCCCTGGCATCATCCTCAAATTCCCTCAAATTCCATTTGTTTGTATAGTCTCCTCCTTCCCTGATTCTGACACTGTAGTGCTTTGCAGGTTTCTTTTATTAAACACCACTGGGACCCAGACTCAGAAATGTGCAGTATGTTGACATAGTTAAAATAAATAAATACAACCCATTGCCAGAAATATTTAAAAATTCATCTAAATGTGCTCCTGTCAGAGATGATTTGTTTTCATCCAAACAAGGAGGACTGATGGCTTCAGGATGGACTGGGTAGAGAGACTCCATCTTCTCATTCACTCCTTCATTCATTCATGCCTTCATTCATTTCCTTATAAAAAAGCAACCTGCCACCCCTTGCTCGCTATGTCAAATGTAAACAGAATAGACTTTGTTATTAGGAGAGATGTGACTCCAAGTGTCTGAGCTGCGGAGTGACAGCCGGCTCCTCTCTGAATTTCAGGCAGCCTCTGTCACTTGCCTTGACAATGAAGGAAGTTAATATATTCATGACATTACCACACATGCATTCGCAATTCACAGCATATTGTATTGTTTACCCCTGTTCTTTTGTACTACTGCATGTAGTAATTTGCCTTCTAGCAACAGAAGAATTCCTCAACTTTAAATTTTACCCTCACTTTATTTACCCTTAATAGAAAAACCACTGCTTCCTGGCCCATCCGTGGTTGGCAAGACCACCTTTCTGCAGCATTGCAAACAGATAAATGTCAGATTTTACATTTTGATCAGATGTGTCTACAGTCATTTCCTATACATATTCCTCATCTTTTGCCTCCCACGCCTTCCTTTGGCAGTCATTGCCGCCCTTCCTGTGTATTCTTAGCACATTTGGTACTAGGTGGCCAGCTCTTATAAGGGAGAGGACAGCAGTGAGAGTGAGAGGAGAGTGGCATGGATTAGGAGTCATACTCTCACAATAGGGGCAATGCTGGTGAAAACGAGGAGCGTCCTGAAACTCTGCTGTTTCACCATTTACATTCAAGATGCTCCTTGTTTTCATCCACAGTAACACCTCCTTTGGTTTACTCATCATTCCCACTGGACTGCACACACTTCCCCACATGCATGGATCCCTACCACTCATTTAAAACCCATCTATGGGACACTGCTCACTCAGCCTCATTGGTCTAACTTACTTATTCTGAAGGGGTGCAAACTTGTAATAATGTTGGATACTTGGACAGATGGTTTTGCTATGGTGAGTACTGGGTAGAGTGAGTTGTTATTCTCAGATACTGCACTATTGTTCTTCAGAATTTTGCTGTTGGGGACCAGGATTGAAAGGTGCTCTAATGGCTTAGAGCAACTTTGTAGAGATGGTCTGGAGGAGGCAAGCAGTCTGAGTTAGCAAAACATATTAGCTGTTTCATTTTCCTCACAGTGATGAGCTGTCTGCATTCCAATGCATGTCACACAATTCCCGGGCTGAGAGAGGCCGTGAGGGTGTCACTCAGTCCAATGGCCTGCCTTTGAGTAGAATCATATTAAAAAACACCCTATGTTAAAAGTCTTCAAGACAACCTATGCCCCTAAGTCCAAATGAATGTTGAAACCCTTTCTTAAACTAGACACGATCTTGTCTGCAATTTAAAAGCATCTCCTGTTCTGTTAGAGAGAAAGCATTTGGTTGTTCTTTATATTCAAACACTTTTCACACTTGAGAATTATAATTAAGTTACATTCTCTCAAATTCTGCTGCTCTTAGAGAGTAGGCTATATAATTCAGAGTTTACTTCGGTAATCTCCTGGTTTCTTTGTACTAGTTATTTTTTGTTTGTTTATTTTTCTTTTTATTTCTAATACTCTAGGATGTGGGTCAAAAAAGATCTTGCTGTGATATATGTCAAAGAGTGTTCTTCCTATGTTTTCCTCTTAGAGTTTTATAGTGTCCAGTCTTATGTTAAGGTCTTTAATCCATTTTGAGTTTATTTTTGTGTATGGTGTTAGGGAGTGTTCTAATTCCATTCTTTTACATGTAGCTGTCCAGTTTTCCCAGCACTACTTATTGAAGAGCCTGTCTTTTCTCCACTGTATATCCTTGCCTCCTTTGTCATAGATTAGTTGACCATAGGTTCGTGGGTTTATCTCTGGGATTTCTATCCTGTTCCATTGATCTACATTTCAGTTTTTGTGCCAGTACCATATTGTCTTGATTACTGTAGCTTGGTAGTATAGTCTGAAGTCAGGGAGTCTGATTTCTCCAGCTCTGCTTTTCCCTTAAGATTGCTTTGGCTATTTGGGATCATTTGTGTCTCCATACAGATTTTAAGATTTTTTTTTTCTAGTTCTGTAAAAAATGCCATTGGTAATTTGATAGGAATTGCATTGAATCTGTAGATTGCTGTGGGTAATATAGTCATTTTCACAATATTGATTCTTCCAGTCCAAGAACATGGTATATCTCTCCATCTGATTGTGTCATCTTTGATTTCTTTCTTGAGTGTCCTATAGTTTTCTGAGTACAGGTCTTTTACCTCCTTAGGTAGGTTTATTCCTAGGTATTTGATTCTTTTTGTTGCAGTGGTGAATGGGATTGTCTCCTTAATTTCTCTTTCTGATATTTTGTTGTTAGTGTATAGGAATGGAAGAGACTTCTGTGCATTAGTTTTGTATGCTGCAACTTTACCAAATTCATTGATTAGCTCTAGTAGTTTTCTGGTGGCATCTTTAGGATTATCTATTTATAGTATCATGTCATCTGCAAACAGTGACAGTTTTACTTCTTCTTTTCCGATTTTTGTATTCCTTTTATTTCTTTTTCTTCTCTGATTGCTGTGGCTAGGACTTCCAAAACTATGTTGAATAATAGTGGCAAGAGTGGACATCCTTGTCTTGTTCCTCATCTTAGAGGAAATGCTTTCAGTTTTTCACCATTGAGAATGATGTTTGCTGTGGGTTTGTCATATATGGCCTTTATTATGTTGAGGTAGGTTCCCTCTATGTCCACTTTCTGGACGGTTTCTATCATTAATGGATGTTGAATTTTGTCAGAAGTTTTTTCTGCATCTATTGAGATGATCTTATGGTTTTTCTCCTTCAGTTTGTTAATATGGTTTATCACATTGAATGATTTGCATATATTGAAGAATCCTTGCATTCCTGGGATAAACCCCACTTGATCATGGTGTTATGATCCTTTTAATGTGTTGTTGGCTTCTGTTTGCTAGTGTTTTTTTGAGATTTTTTGTATCTATGTTCATCAGTGATATTGGTCTGTAATTTTCTTTTTTGGTGATATCTTTGTCTGGTTTCGGTATCAGGGTGATGGTGGGCTCGTATAATGAGCTTGGGAGTATTCTTTCCTCTGCAATTTTTGGAGGAGTTTGAGAAGGATGCATGTTAGCTCTTCTCTAAATGTTTGATAGAATTCATCTGTGAAGCCATCTGGTCCTGGACTTTTGTTTGTTGGAAGATTTTTAATCACAGTTTCAATTTCATTACTTCTGATTGGTCTGTTCATATTTTCTATTTCTTCCTGGTTCAGACTTGGAAGGTTATACCTTTCTAAGTATTTGTCTGTTTCTTCCAGGTTGTCCATTTTATTGGCATAGAGTTACTTGTAGTAGTCTCTTATGATGCTTTGTATTTCTGCGGTGTCTGTTGTAACTTCTCCTTTTTCATTTCTAATTTTATTGATTTGAGTCCTCTCTTTCTTTTTCTTGATGAGTCTCGCTAAAGGTTTATCAATTTTGTTTCTCTTCTCAAAGAACCAGCTTTTAGTTTTATTGATCTTTGTTATTGTTTTCTTTGTTTCTATTTCATTTATTTCCGTTCTGATCTTTATGTTTTCTTTCCTTCTACGAACTCTGGGTTTTGTTTGTTCTTCTTTCTCTACTTCCTTTAGGTGTAAGGTTAGATTGTTTATTTGAGATATTTCTTGTTTCTTGCGGTAGAAGTGTATTGCTATAAACTTCCCTCATACAGCTGCTTTTGCTGCAACCCATAGGTTTTGGATCGTCATGTTTTTGTTGTCATTTTTTGATTTCCTCTGATTTCTTCAGTGATCTCTTGGTTATTTAGTAATGTATTGTTTATCCTCCATGTGTTTGTGTTTTTTACAGTTTTTTTCCCTGTAATTGATTTCTAATCTCATAGTGTTGTGGTCAGAAAAGATGCTTGATATCATTTCAGTTTTCTTAAATTTACCAAGGCTTGATTTGTGCCCCAATCTTTTCTGGAGAATGTTCTGTGTGCACTTGAGAAGAAAGTGTAATCTGCTGTTTTTGGATGGAATGTCCTATAAATATCAATTAAATCTATCTGGTCTATTGTGTCATTTAAAGCTTTTGTTTCCATAATAATTTTCTGTCTGGATGATCTGTCTATTGGTGTAAGTGGGGTGTTAAAGTCCCCCTCTATTACCGTGTTACTATTTCCTCTTTTATAGCTGTTAGCATTTGTTTTATGTATTGATGTGCACCTATGTTGAGAGCATATATGTTTACAATTGTTATATCTTCTTCTTGTATTATGTAGTGTCCTTTCTTGTCTCTTGTAGCATTCTTTTTTTTTTTAACGTCTTTATTCGAGTGTAATTGCTTTACAATGGTGTGTTAGTTTCTGCTTTATAACAAAGTGAATCAGCTATACATACACATACATCCCCACATATCCTCCCTCTTGCGTCTCCCTCCCACCCTCCCTATCCTACCCCTCTAGGTGGTCAAAAAGCACTGAGCTGATGTCCCTGTGCTATGAGGCTGCTTCCCACTAGCTATCTATTTTACATTTGGTAGTATATATAAGTACATGCCACTCTCTCACTTCGTCCTAGCTTACTCTTCCCCCTCCCCATGTCCTCAAGTCCATTCTCTACATCTGCTTCCCCGTGCCCCCCCCCCACCGTGTCCTCAAGTCCATTCTCTACATCTGCATCTTTACTCCTGTCCTGCCCCTAGGTTCTTCATAACCATTTTTTAGATTCCATATATATGTGTTAGCATATGGTACTTGTTTTTCTCTTTCTGACTTACTTCGCTCTGTATGACAGACTCTAGGTCCATCCACCTCACTACAAATAACTCAATTACGTTTCTTTTTATGGCTGAGTAATATTCTATTGTAAATATGTACCACATCTTTTTTATCCATTCATCTGTAGATGGACACTTAGGTTGCCTCCATGTCCTGGCTATTGTAAATAGAGCTGCAATGAACACTGTGGTACATGACTTTTTGAATTATGGTTTTCTCAGGGTATATGCCCAGTAGTGAGATTGCTGGGTCATATGGTAGCTCTATTTTTAGTTTGTTAAGGAACCTCCATACAGTTCTCCATAGCCGCTGTATCAGTTTACATTCCCACCAACAGTGCAAGAGGATTCCCTTTTCTCCACACCCTCTCCAGCATTTGTTGTTTGTAGATTTTTGATGATGGCCATTCTGACTGGTGAGAGGTGAGAACCTCATTGTAGTTTTGATTTGCATTTCTCTAATGATTAATGATGTTGAGAATTCTTTCATGTGTTTGTTGACTATCTGTATGTCTTCTTTGGGGAAATGTCTAATTAGTTCTTCTGCCCATTTTTGTTAGGCTGTTTTTTTTTTTCACCATGAGGTGCATGAGCTGCTTGTATATTTTAGAAATTAATTGTGAGTCAGTTGCTTCATTTGCAAATATTTTCTCCCATTCTGAGAGTTAGCTTTTCATCTTGTTTATGGGTCCTTTGCTGTGCAAAAGCTTTGAAGTTTCATTAGGTCCCATTTATTTTTGTTTTTATTTCCATTTCTCTAGGAGGAGGGTAAAAAAGGATCTTGGTGTGATTTATGTCATAGAATATTCTGCCTATGTTTTCCTCTAAGAATTTTATAGTTTCTGGCCTTACATTTAGGTCTTTAATCCATTTTGAGTTTATTTTTGTGTATGGTGTTAGACAGGGTTCTAATTTCATTCTTTTATATGTAGCTGTCCAGTTTTCCAAGCACCACTTATTGAAGAGGCTGTCTTTTCTCCATTGTATATTCCTGCCTCCTTTATCAAAAATAAGGTGACAGTATGTGCATGGGTTCATCTCTGGGCTTTCTATCCTGTTCCATTGATCTATATTTCTGTTTTTGTGCCAGTACCATACTGTTGTGATTATTGTAGGTTTGTATAGTCTGAAGCCAGGGAACCTGATTCCTGTGGCTCCTTTTTTTTTTTTTTTTCTCAAGACGATTTTGGCTATTCAGGGTCTTTTGTGTTTCCATATAAATTGTGAAATTTTTTGTTCTAGTTCTGTGAAAAATGCCATTGGTAGTTTGATAAGGATTGCATTCAATCTGTAGATTGCTTTCAGTAGTATAGTCGTTTTCATAATTTTGGTTCTTCCAAACCAAGAACATTGTATATCTCTCCATCTGTTTGTGTCACCTTTTATTTCTTTCATCTGTATCTTACAGTTTTCTTCATACAGGTTTTTTGTCTCCTTAGGTAGGTTTATTCCAAGGCATTTTATTCTGTTTGTTGCAATGGTAAATGGGAGTGTTTCCTTAATTTCTCTTTCAGATTTTTCTTCATTAATGTGTAGGAATGCAAGAGATTTCTGTGCATTAATTTTGTATCCTGCTACTTTACCAAATTCATTGATTAGTTCTGGTAGGTTTCTAGTAGTATCTTTAGGGTTCTCTCTATGTATAGCATTATGTCATCTGCAAACAGTGACAGCTTTACTTCTTCTTTTCCGATTTGGATTCGTTTTAGTTCTTTTTCTTCTCTGATTGCTGTGGCTAAAGCTTCCAAAACTATGTTGAATAATAGTGCTGAGAGTGGAAAACCTTGTCTTGTTCCTGATCTTAGCGGAAATGGTTTCAGTTTTTTGCCATTGAGAAAGATGTTGGCTGTGGGTTTGTCATATTTTGCCTTTATTATGTTGAGGTAAGTTCCCTCTATGCCTACTTTGTGGAGTGTTTTTGTCATAAATGGGTGTTGAATTCTGTCAAAAGCTTTTACTGCATCTATTGAGATGACCATATGATTTTTCTCCTTCAATTTGTTAATATGGTTTCTCATTTGCATATAATTGAAGAATCCTTGCATTCCTGGGATAAACCCCACTTGATCATGGTGTATGATCCTTTTAATGTGCTGTTGGATTTTGTTTGCTAGTATTTTGTTGAGGATTTTTGCATCTATGTTCATCAGTGATATTGGCCTGTAGTTTTCTTTCTTTGTGACATCTTTGTCTGATTTTGGTATCAGAGTGGTGGTGGCCTTGTAGAATGAGTTTGGGAGTGTTCCTCCCTCTGTTATATTTTGGAAGAGTTTGAGAAGGATAGTTGTTAGCTCTTCTCTAAATGTTTGATAGAATTCACCTGTGAAGCCATCTGGTCCTGGGCTTTTATTGTTGGAAGATTTTTAATCACAGTCTCAATTTCAGAGCTTGTGATTGGTTTGTTTATATTTTCTATTTCTTCCTGGTTCATTCTCAGAAGACTGTGCTTTTCTAAGAATTTGTCCATTTCTTCCAGGTTGTCCATCTTATTGGCATATAGCTGTTTGTAGTAATCTCTCATGATCCTTTGTATTTCTGCAATGTCAGTTGTATTTCCTTTTTCATTTCTAACTCTGTTGATTTGAGTTTTCTCCCTTTTTTTCCTGATGAATGTGGTTAATGGTTTATCAATTTTGTTTATCTTCTCAAAGAACCAGCTTTTAGTTTTATTGATCTTTGCTATTGTTTCCTTCATTTCTTTTACATTTATTTCTGATATGATCTTTATGATTTCTTTCTTTCTGCTAACTTTGGGGTTTTCTTGTTCTTCTTTCTCGAATTGCATTAGGTGTAAGGATAGGTTATTTATTTGAGATGTTTTTTGTTTGTTGAGGTAGGATTGTATTGCTATAAACTTCCCTCTTACAACTGCTTTTGCTGCATCCCATAAGTTTTCAGTCGTTGTGTTTTCATTGTCATTTTTCTCTAGGTATTTTTTGATTTCCTCTTTGATTTCTTCAGTGATCTCTTGGTTATTAAGTAATGTGTTGTTTAGCCTCCAAATGTTTGTATTTTTTTTTTTTTTTTTTTTTTTACATATTTTGCCTGTATTTTGATATCTAGTCTCATAGCACTGTGGTTGGAAAAAGTTACTTGATACGATTTCAATTTTCTTAAATTTACCATGGCTTGATTTGTGACACAGGATATGCTCTGTCCTGGAGAATGTTCCATGAGCACTTGAGAAGAAAGTGTATTATGTTGTTTTTGGATGGAATGTCCTATAAATATCAATTAAGTCCATCTTGTTTATTGTATCATTTAAAGCTTGTGTTTCCATATTTATTTATTTATTTATTTATTAATTTTTTGCACTATGCGGGCCTCTCACTGTTGTGGCCTCTCCCGTTGTGGAGCACAGGCTCCGGACGCGCAGGCCCAGTGGCCATGGCTCACGGGCCCAGCTACTCCGCGGCATGTGGGATCTTCCCGGACCGGGGCACGAACCCGTATCCCCTGCATCGGCAGGCAGACTCTCAACCACTGCGCCACCAGGGAAGCCCTTTATTTTCATTTTGAATGATCTGTCCATTGGTGAAAGTGGGGTGTTAAAGTCCCCTACTATGATTGTGTTACTGTTGATATTCCCTTTTATGGCTGTTAGCATTTGTCTTATGTATTGAGGTGCTCCTATGTTGGGTGCATAAATATTTACAATTGTTATATCTTCTTCTTGGATTGATCCCTTGATCATTATGTAGTGTCCTTCTTTGTCTCTTGTAATAGTCTTTATTTTAAAGTTATTTTGTCTGACATGAGAAATGCTACTCCAGCTTCCTTTTGATTTCCATTTGCATGGAATACATTTTTTCCATTCCCCCACTTTCAGTCTGTATGTGTC